>NW_027421112.1:0-72518 GCF_009905375.1 Apium graveolens | reverse complement strand
GAGTACACCTGATTCTGACATACTACATGACATGAAGCAGATAAAATTTGCAGAAGAGTTTTCGCTCAAAGCAACGATAGCAGGTTAATACCATTCTTAATCATATGCCTTCAATAGAAGACTTAACTCAAAGGTTTGTTTAGTCCTTTTTGAACTATGGTCCCTGGCTTATCTCAAGATAGTATCTTCTGAGATAGATAGCCCGCTCATGGCGATTACACGAATTAAACCTTTACTAACTACTATTACGGTTGGGTATTGCACAGTCATCAAAGGAATGTCAATCTTCTAAACCATAATACAACCTTCACAGTTTTAACCATCATCACTGTATTCCTCTGGCACAAGCGCCTATAATTATCCTCTTACCTTTAAAGTGTCGGCCACCTCTTTGGCCTTTCCTGATATTAAAATTTCCTTATAGTCAATGTCATTTTAACCCACTTCCAAATAAATTTTCTACCTTATTTCAATCACTGCTTTTTGTGAAGATGTATCCTTAAAATCTGATGAGTAAAAAAAAATCACCATTTTTCCATAAGTTATTGCCTCAGTCTTTAGAGGTTAATCACTGTCACGACTGACTCTCAATCATACTTAGAACACTCTTTTATCTTAAGTCCTAATTGCCCTGAATAATTTCGACCATTACTGGTTCGATCCATACCTTCTCGTGGTTAACACGTGCCTCACTTGGCATCATATAATTACGTCATATTTCCTTTATCAACATTTCTATTCTTGAAAATTTTGAATATTACCTTTCTCCTTGTAAAACCTCTAGGTTTATCCTTGAATCGTTCCTCCTGTATTCCCTATATACAGGGAATATCAAAATACATTTACTAATACTATAACCATTGTCTATATACTTCTGAAAATTTCTCCACTGATTCTTAAAGGTTGTTGTTACCTTAACCCTTTCCCAATCATACTGTCAAAACTCATACTGTCCCTATTAAGGGTGAAATGCCAACCTTTAGGCATTCCCCTAGGATTCGTTTTAAGTTACGGATGTTCTATCCTTAATTCCACCTTCCATGGATAAATCAAGTCATATATCCCTGATAAGGGTGTCTTATTCCATCATTCCCACCTCGATAGTATGTCTAAGTTCACAATAACATCTGTATTCAAAATGGGTCAATCAATATGGCCTCCAAAAGATAACAACGATTATCCGCTTTTCTTGCCTAATTTGGTAACGATAACAAGGATGTTCTGGAAGATATTGGTCGTGTTCAACGTGAACTTCTTCTTAATAAATCCTTATTTACTTTTGTTGTTTATCTCAATAGTCATCTCAATGTTGGGATATCTTTCATACCTGGCGTCTCCCTTCCTGGGTATCAAGCCACCGGTCTTACACTTCACATTCTTGAAGGTCACTTCCTTCATCCAATTTTCCTACTTTCTTACTTTCTTGTCTCCTTGGTCTATCCGCGTCTTATTATTTATCCTTCGAACTATCTCAAGGTTTCCTCGAATCCTCCCAACTCACAGGGGAAAAAATATATTTATCTCTTATGCCCTCAACCATCAATTTTTAAACTCATGGTGAATCACCCTCATCCTGACGAATGCATACTTTTCTATTTCTATTGCTACGAGTCTTTAGGGTTTCCTCATACCCAACTCCCTTATCATTCCTCAAACTCTATTGCCTTTATATTCCTTTCCCCTTCAGTTTCTTTTTATTTTTCCTTTCTCTTATCATTATTTCATGAACCAACACAACATAAGCATTGATTTCAACATCCCGTCATTCTGGATTCGTGCCCTTAGAACGAATCTTGACAACTTTTACAACTTAAATTCACAATTCATCATACTCGTCTGCCTTTGTTCTGGCTCTAAAGCTTTTACACTCTCTCCATAACCTTGGGAATTACTTTCCCGAAAACAATTGGCTGAAACTTTAATCAGTTTATCATAACCTCTGGCTCCGTGCCTTTCTTGGGTCTTTCACCAGCGGGTGGGTCTCTCTCTTAGGAGGGTAAGTGACAAAAACAGTCTTTTGTGATTCGTCAATCATTTAGAATCTCAAATATTCCTATATTTCCTTTAGCCAGGCTCTTGCCTCGGCTGGGTCAGCTTGTTCCATGGAACTCTGAGAGCTTAGCGACTTAAAGGTCCTGAAAGAATTTCTCACCGCACTGTCTCCTCAGGGTGGTGGTTGGGGATAATAGTCTGAGTTCTTTTTAGATAGGTCCATGAATTGCCGTATAGGAGTACCGTCTCGGGTCTCCTTTCCTTACTCGACTTTCTGTTTCCTTAGTATGAAATGTTTCATCCTACTCCCCATAATTGGGGTCTCTTTTAATTTAAAATCCTCATTTTCCACTTCATTATGTTATTGGTTCCTTCTATCTTGATGGCGTCCTCCCTGACTATCACATTCAGGGTTTGCCCTAATTCTTATTCCTCAAACTAGCTTTCATCTAAGATCTCATCTTTAAGCTCTTGAACATTTGGAACCCAAATTCTGTAGGAATACCTCATTATTCCCTTATCAATCTTTCTCGGGTATTAATCTTTATCTAATTGTTAGCTCTCTGCCTTCATTCATCACTTTTTCTGGAACAATATGTTCTCTTCCGATAATTCGGACTGTATTGCAATCTCAAATATCTTTTCGGTACCGGCTTCCGGTTACCTTCACTTCTATTTCCATTTTCTCCAAAATCTCTTATAAACTCTCCAAAGACATTATCATCTTGAGTCTCTCCTTTTTACTAAGGGCATCAGCCACCATATTGGCTTTCCCCGATGATAAAGAATCTCCCATCATTATTCTTGATTAGCTCTAACTGCCTCCTCTGGCATACGTTGAGCTCTTTCTACGTGAAAATGTACTAGAGCACTTATGGCTTAGGTAATTCTCGCACTTCTCTCCATACAAGTAGTGCCTCCAATCCTTAGGGTAAAACTATTGCCACGAGCCTAAGCTCATGAGCGGGGATATCGAATTTCATATTACCTTAATTGTCTTGACATGTACGCGATTACCTTACCGTTCTGCATAAGCACGCACCCTAAGCCCTTGTGCGAAGCGTCACTATACTTCACAAAATCTCTTTTTCCATCTGGCAACGCCAGCATAAGGGCCATCACCAACCTCTGCTTCAGTTCTTGAAAGTTGTTCTCGCATTTCTCTGTCCATTCGAACTTCTCAGTCTTACGAGTAAGCCGCGTTAAAGGGGCTACTATCTTTACAACTTGAACGAACCTCCGGTAGTGACCGGCCAATCCTACCTCTGGTAGTCGACCAAACCCTATGGTCATCAATTCATCAGTGGTCTTTATCCAATCCTGTCAGGATCCTCCATGGGATCCTCCTCAACAACTATCCCTTCTAGGACAACATCCTCAACCGCTAAATTCTCAATATCAACATCATCCGGTCCTGCATTAGGACACTCTATCGGATCCACAATCCGATCTCCAATTAGTAATAAAATATCATCGCGATGTTGCTCCTCAACCTCAGGGTTCGGAGTCCCGCTACCATATACGATAACGAACTACGCTCCTATCACGATATTATAAGGGTTCCCATAAGGGTTTTAACTGTCAGTACTACGTTAGGTAGCCGACTATGAACTTGCAAGAGTTCTTATTATCTTTGTGAACTTATTATCTTAACGTCATATCATCTCTGAGGTTTATAACGCTTAGCTCTGATACCATTTCTGTAACACCCCCAGATCCGGGTCGGGATCCGGGTCGTCACGGTCTTTCTTTCCACAATATCACTTCACTTAATTAATAATAATAACCTTATGCTGTGACCCCACACTAACTCACACCACAACCCGTTATAGTCTCAGAGATGAAATTTAAATAAGTACAAGTCTTGAATCCACAATTTAAAAGTTATTGCAACCCAAAATGATTTCTTGATAAATTTATAGTTAATTGCCATTATCTGCCACAAGTTATAATTATACATAATTGATTCTCAAAAGTAGATGGTCTGATCTACAATAGATCTACCTCTGCAGCTATAGCAGCTACAACATCAACGGGAAGACGCGGGACGCTTCCCACGCGCTTGCGCTGGGTCTGCTGGAGTCTGGCCATCTTTCCTAACTGTTGTTGTGTGATGAAGAAATAAAGCAAGGGTGAGCAGCAAGCCCACCAAAATAATATGTATAATGATTTACAATATATGAGCCTTCTCATAGTACTCATGAAAGTCTTGATCAAAAGAAATGAACCAAGTTTGATATCTTAATGCGATGAAGTCGCAAAATATTCAGTATATATACATATATACTTTTCAAAATCTTGGAAGTCCTCTTCCATGCATAATATACACAGAGTTCTAGTGTATAACTGTATAAAAATATCGTTGCAAGGTGATCTCATATATCTACCCTTGTCTCAACGTTTTTTCTGAAAATCTTTGTCATGCATAAGATAATCATTAACTAGATATAAGTTTAAAAGATGAAGTTACAAGATACCCCAAAATACTTATATCTTTCCCAAATACTACTTGAACTACCCCCGTTCAAGTTATAATCAGTTTCAAAGGTTCATCACATAGATGAGACTACAAGACAAGATTTGAATAGATTCAATCTTTGAATATCATTATAAATAATGAAGTTACGAGATACTTCATTAAGTCCCGATATATAATATATTCATATATATCTCCCATACATTTCCTGAAAACCTCTGTCATGTAAAGTATGAACAGAGTTGCAATATCCAATGAATTTGGAAGGAAAAGAATTTTGGCATAAACCAGATATCTTGCTGATCAGGCAAAGATACCAATAAGTACCTTTTCTACTAGTAGATGGACGAATTCCCCACTGGTCATCACCCTGGTCATAATAGGACCTTATGCTGGACTGCCACTCAGCCACTTATGCATTTGATGGACTCCCACTGAGCCACTTACACTATCATGGACGCCCACTGAGCCCATGTTGCTTATGCCGACTCAATAGATGGACTTACTTCCCGAACGTTGGGTAAGTAATCAATTCATTTACCAAAACTGCAACCTTGTTGCGAATATAAAATACACCACAGAGCCGGATCCCTCAGGTTTTGAGCGAGTATTTAAATCCCCTTAAAAAGGAAGATCTTAAATATAAAAATGAGTTTTGGGATCCGCTCTAACTTTTAAAAATCATTTTGAAGACTCGAAAACACTTTATAGAGTGTTTGGAGTAAAGCTGATTTAATGAAGTAAATCAGTCCCCAGAATATTTAGAAAATGACTGAATATTATTATTTAAATAATATTCCCATAAAGAATAATCTTTATAAAAATAATTGAAGTAGAAGTATTAAAACTTATACTTGAAACGAGTATTAAATAACCAAAGATATACTTATATGAAAGTACTATCTTTATTTGAATAATCGAAAATAAGTTTGATTATTGACACCTTATTCTTTAATAAAATAAAGAATATACCTCAGCAAATAATCGGAGTCATAGATCCTCAAATGAATATTCAAATAATATTCATTAAATAATATAAACTGAGTCATAAGCCCTCGAATGAATATTCAAATAATATTCAATAAATAATATAAAAGAGTCATAAGCCCTCGAATGAATATTCAAATAATATTCAGATAAATAAATAAAAGGGTCATAAGCCCTCGAATGAATATTCAAATAATATTCAGATAAATAAATAAAAGGAGTCATAAGTCCCCGAATGAATATTCAAAATAATATTCAATAAATAATATAAAAGAGTCATAAGCCCTCGAATGAATATTCAAATAATATTCAGATAAATAAATAAAAGGAGTCATAAGTCCCCGAATGAATATTCAAAATAATATTCATTTAATATAAAGGAGTCATACGCCTTCGAATAATATTCGAAATAATATTCAATAATAAAATAAAGTTAAAGTTATCGAATAAACCTTATTCGATTAATAGTTTTGAAAACTATGACCATATATATATATAAGTATATATATATATATTTATATCCATATATACAAAATCTACCCGGGATCCTCGACTCTCGGTTTTAGAAAATATTTTCACCTTTGGGTCCCTGTACTAAGGGTATATGTAAATTACCGCTATCCTCTAGCATAGGTATTATCAACTGAATCAACAGATATATATGGAAAGAATGCGAAACAGGCATGCATATATATATACCATAGCAGCATGCTTCAATATATTGCATCATTTGCTAATTAACCAACATGCCTCTATCGCAAGATAATGCAAATACATATATTCATCACAACAACAGTTATAACGGGTAGAAAACTTGCCTGAGCGACTTGGGGTGATAAAAGGCTCGGGACGAGTCTGGTAACCTATAAACAATAAGTAAGTTGGAATTAAACCAAAGTCACTTGTAAATCTATACTTTAACTAACTTAGACTCTAACGCTTGTTTTGCGCTTATTGATTCTCTTAAGTCACTCGAGTACCCTCGGCTCCACCATTTTTAATAAATTAACCATTACGAGTTTTAAAGCGATTCCTTCGCGAGTGTCTTACCAACTGCCTAACACTCTTACCATATTGTTTCATACATTAATTAACCCTTTTTGGTCTTTAACCTATGTTTCAAAGTAAGGCGAGGGGAAATGATTCGTTCGCGAAACGCCGTTACTTGAAACGGTCGTTTCTCCTAAACCGTACATCGGAATTAAACGAACTACATATCAAAACGAAGCTCGTAACATGAACTATCTAAACATGGCAATGGTCATAATCTAGCAGGGAGTTCTCGGGTCCAAATGTTATGAACAAAAGCAGTCTAAAGTAAATCGGACATTACGACGGCTATGTTTACGCGATTACCAATGTTTAAACTACTCCAATTAACCACCAACCAACTCATAACCATCAATACAACAAAACTTCAACGAAACCATACCACATCAGTCCATAATCTCCAAGGTTTTCAACTCAAACAACCACAATCAAGACCTATGAACTATAATCAAGCTTCAATTACCAAAACACTTCCAAATCAAACCAAACTACTAATAATCACAATCCATGCTTCTCATTTCACAAAACCAACCATTAAACTTACTAACAAATAAAGTAAAGGCTAGGGTTTGAAGTTTATACCTTCCTTGGGAGGTGTTAAGTTGCTAGGAAGCCTTAGGGAGCCTCCTACAAGCTTGATCTTTCCAAAGAAATCAAGAACACAAAGTTAGGCTTTGAAGTTTCTAAAAGTCCGATTTAAAGAACTGTAAAAATGAGGGTCTTACCATGATTATTTGGACGAGACTTGTGAACAAGAGTTGTAGGTCATCTCAATACCTTTCCAATGAGCTATAGAACACAATATTTGAGTGAGAAATGAAGGAGATACAGCAGTTTTAGTGTGCTGGTTCTGTTTTGGCCGAGAGCATGAAGAACAATGCCTTGGTTTCTTTTTGATTTTGATGAAAAATGATTTGCTTGGCTTGGTTGGTTTGATTTTTGTGTTTGTTTTAGTAAATTACCTAGTTGCCCTTGATTTTGTGTGGTTAAAAAGCCACCACATCTCCTTCCTTCCCATGTCATGCTTGTGTCATCCTCATGATGTCATCCTCCCCTCCTTGTCCTCTTCTCATTGGTTGGGTGACATCATCCTCTCTAATCCCTTTGATTAACTTCCTAATTGTTTGCCTAATGACCGCTGATCTGTTATACTGTTCGCTTAACTTTCGTTTTCGTTTATCGTTTGAGGGATCATATCCGGGATCTTATTACTTAGGTTCCTTTAACCTTTCTCAATACATTATATTCCTTTTTATGATCCTCTATTATAATCCTTTAATTTAAATCCTTTTATCCTGTTACCTTATACTCAATTCTTTCCGTATCTATTGGATTTCCGGGAAAAATCAAAGTGTTCGGATTTGAATTCTGACGATCTTTACATACACTTATATCTCATATAAAGTACTAATAAAATCTCAGAATATCCATATCAAAACCCCTATATAGTGTGGCATGAAAAGTTTTCTCATTCAGCAAAAACACTATTCATAAGGGTTTCAAAATTTCCCAAAAATTGGGGTTATTACAAATAAGCCATGTGCAAATATTGCAATTGGTCTTGATTATGATGCCTTGAACAACAAGAAGAAAGATACAGGTGACAAAGAAAAATCAACAGAAAATGAAAATATTTTAGCTATGCTGAAAAAGGTTGTTTCACATATGTTCAAGGCATGTGAAGTTAACTTCGGTGAAGAAGAGTTGATTATAAAGCAAGAAATTGCTGATGGAGATAATGAAAAGAAAAATGCAGAAGCAACTCAATCTTTCAAAACTGAAGAGAAGATCGTGGAAAACCAAGGCTCCAAAACACCTGTCAAAGAAACCAAAACTGAAGATGCAAGAAAGAAGAAGAAAAATAGAAATGGGAAAATTGGGATAAACAAAAGCAACAACTTTTCTTATGTTGCAGATGCTCCAAGAAAGGAATGTGGAAAATGTGGCTCTGTGAATCATCTAACTCACCTTTGTAAAAAGGTTGTTAACAAGCCAGTTGAAGGAGCCTGCAAATACAATGAAGCAGATGCAAATGATGCCTACTCATTCTGTGACAAGTTTGATTACATCCCTTGCAACTTGAAAATAATGAAAAACTGCCACAAGTTGAGAGTAGACCTTAAAGAAAAAAAATTAGGTTTATAATAGATAGGGAAAATACACAACAGTCAATGAACTCTATTTTATTTGAAACAACTCATTCTACTTTTGCTAAATCAGTTAAAAAGAAGAAAGTACCCAACACTGCTTGGGTTGCTAAACATACTTAAAACTCATTGTGTGCAGGGAAAATGAAGAAGGTTATATGGATCATAGACAGTGGATGTTCCAGACATATGGCAGGTGATAAGGCCCTGTTATCACAATTTGAGGAGAAGGTTGTCCCTTTGGTGACCTTTGGAGATAACAGCAAAGGATTCACAATGGGATATGGCAAGATTATTTCTGGAAATATTGTCATTGATGATGTAGCACTGGTAGCTGGTCTTGAAGTGAATCTTCTCAGTGTTAGCCAGTTTGCAGATAAAGGCTTTGAAGTTTTATTCAGCAAAGAAGAATGCACTTTTATCAGCAAGAAAACTGGTCAAGTTGCTTTGAAAGGAGCAAGAAAATGAAGCTTATTTGTTGCAGACTTGGACTCGCAAATAAGGATGGAATTGTTGCATCTACACCAAGGCATCAGAAGAACAAAGTAAACTTTGGCATAAAAAGTTATCTCATTTGAATTTCAAGGCAATTAACACCTTGGTCAAAAAGGAGTTAGTGAGAGACATGCCTAATCTGGAGTTTGCCCAAATTGAAATTTGTGAAGCTTGTCAGAAAGGAAAAATGAAAAGATCAAGTCACAAGTTAAAAACTGTGAATTCTATAAGTGCAACATTGTAACTTATTCTCATGGACTTGTTTGGGCCGGTAAATGTCTTATCAATTTCAAGGAATAAATATGCACTTGTGATGGTGGATGATTTTTTAAGATACACTTGGGTAGAGTTCATGCACTCTAAAGATGAGACTCCACACATCATAATTGAGCACATCAAGAAGATTGAAAAATAGGCTGAAGATCATAATTTTGTAACGAGATTGAGAAGTGATAATGGAACAGAATTCAGGAATGCAATATTTAGTGAATTCTGCAAGAGCAAAGGTATTGTTCAAGAATTCCCAGCTGCTAGAACACCTCAACAAAATGGAGTAGTTGAAAGAAAGAACGAAACATTAGTTGAAGCTGCTAGAACAATACTGCAAGATGCCAAGTTGCCAACAAGTTTCCGGGAGGAAGCTATTAACACTGCATGTTATACTCAAAATAGATAATTTATTAGCAAGGCCCATGGAAAATCACCTTACTCAATCATGTTTAAGAGAAAGCCTACTATAAAGCATCTTCATGTGTTTGGAAGTAAGTGTTACATTTTAAAAGACAATTCTGAATATGTGGGAAAATTTGACTCAGAGGTTTTTGAAGCAATTTTTTTGGGATATTCATTGGAGAGAACTGCCTACAAGGTCTATATGATTGATCAAAAGAAGAGTATGGAAAGCACATATGTGACTTTTGATGATGACAAATGTCCAGGCTTGAAATGTCTTGATGATCATGAAGCTGAAGCCCTTGCATTTGAAAACCTCAATATTGATAGTGATTCTGATGGAGAAGATGAAGTTAATGCACAACATATGATGAATGAAGAGACTACTGGACAAGAAAATCATGGAAATAGAGACTCATCTCAAACACCTAAATTTGACAGCACAAACTCGTGGAGGGAAAGAGATGAAGGATCTACAAGTCATACCAATGATGAAGAAAATGATGAAGGCACAAGTCAACAAACTCACACAAGGAAGTGGGATAGAAGTCACACTAGAGAAGTAATTATTGGTGATCCTACTGCTGGTGTGAGAACTAAAAGTGCAACTGCTAATGAGTGCCTACATGCATGCTTTCTGTCTCAAGTAGAGCCTAAAAAAACTGAAGAAGCTCTAATGGATCCTGATTGGATATCTGTCTTGCAGGAAGAGTTTAATCAGTTTGAAAGGAACAAAGTTTGGGAGTTAGTTCCTGCACCAAAGAACAGAAGTATAATTGGAACAAAATGGGTGTTCAGGAACAAGATGGATGAAAATGGTATAGTTACCAGAAACAAGGCAAGGTTGGTTGCTAAAGGCTACTCACAGGAAGAAGGAATTGATTATGATGACACTTTTACTCCAGTTGCAAGACTTGAAGAATTAAGGATTTTTCTAGCATTTGTTGCACATTCAAATTTTAAAGTGTATCAAATGGATGTCAAGAGTGCATTCCTAAATGGTGAGCTAGAATAAGAGGTTTATGTGCGACAGCCACCTGGCTTTGAAGATCCAAAATTTCCAGATTTTGTGTATAAGTTACTCAAGGCTCTATATGGACTAAAGCAGGAACCTAGAGCTTGGTATGATACATTGTCAAAATTCCTACTTAAACATGGTTTTACTAGAGAAACTATAGACAAAACTCTCTTCTACAAGAAACATGGTGATGATATGATCCTAGTTTAAATTTATGTGGATGATATCATATTTGGCTCTACAAATAAAAAGCTTTGCCAAAGATTCTCCAAGCTTATGCATAGTGAATATGAAATGAGTATGATGGGGGAATTAAGTTATTTTCTTGGACTACAAGTCAGTCAAAGAAGTGATGGAATCTTTATCAGCCAAACTAAATATGTCAAGGATTTATTGAAGAAGTTTGGTATAGTTGATTGTTCACCTACATCTACATCTATGTCTATAGCAACAAAGTTGGATGAAGATAAAAAGGGTAAAACTGTAGATATTTCAAGCTATAGAGGGATGATTGGATCATTGCTTTACTTAACTGTAAGTAGACCAGACATTATATTTGCTACAAATCTGTGTGCAAGATTTTAAGCAAATCCAAAAGAATAACATTTGATAGATGTAAAGAGGATTTTCAGATACTTGAAGGGGACTCCAAACATGGGATTATGGTATTCTAAAGGAACTGGTTTTGAAGCTGTTGGTTACATAGATACAGATTTTGCTGGATACAGGGTTGGCAGAAGAGTACTAGTGGAAGCTGTCAATTTCTTGGACAAAGACTTGTATCCTGGTATAGCAAGAAACAACAATCTGTATCAACTTTTACAGCAGAGGTTGAATACATAGCTGCAGGAAGTTGTTATGCTCAAGTGCTTTGGATTAGAAATCGGCTAATAGATTATGGCCTGGTGTTACACAAAATTCCTATCATATGTGACAATACTATTGTTATATCTATAGTGGCTAATCCAGTTAATCATTCTAGAACAAAGCACATTGATGTAAGGTACCATTTTATTAGAGAACATGCTACAAATGGTACAATTGAGCTTATTTTTGTTCCAACAGAAAAACTATTAGCTGGCATTTTTACTAAACCTTTGGATGAAGCAACTTTCACTAGACTTGTAGGTGAAATTGGAATGCTTAATTCTTCATCCTAAGGCAAGAACTCAAATAATATTTTGCAGCAGATTAATTTTTAATAAATCATCATTTATTTGATTTAATTGGAAATTAACTGAAATATGAATTATAAATATTTCAGAAATCTCTGCATATTTATTTTTCAAAATTTAACTTAGAATATTTCAAATTTTAGGTAAACTGCCCAGTTGTTAATTTACATCTTTAATATGTAAAATTAACACAAGGCAGAATTAAAGTGATCAAAAGTATATAGAGAACTGAGTTCTCTGTAATAACCCCAAAAATTTTGGACTTTTTGTAACCCTTATGAATAGTGATTTTGCTGATTATGCTGAATAAGAAAACTTTTCATGCCACACTTTGTAGGGGTTCTTTTATTGATATTCTGAGATCTTATTAGTACTCTATATGGTATATAAGTGTATGTAAAGATTGTCAGAATCCAAATTCAAACACTTTGATTTTTCCCGAAAACCCACCAGATACAGAAAGAATTAAGTATAAGGTAACATGATTAAAAGGATTTTAATTCAAGGATTTTAACAGAGGACCATAAAAGGAATATAAAATATTGAGAAAGGTTTAAGGGAACCTAAGTAATGAGATCCCGGGTATGATCCCTCAAATGATAAACGAGAACGAAAGTTAAGTGAACCGTAAAATAAATAAACGACCAAGGGACAAGCACATATAAGTAGAATGGGAAGGGAGCTTCCAAAAGAAGGTAAAAAATGTGGTTAAAAGAGAAGGTGACATCATCAAACCATTAGGGGAAGACATGTGGCTTGGAGGTGAGGTCATCCAAGTGATGTCATCACTTTATCAAAGAAATCTCCACCAAGTATTCATTTCACAAACACAAAAATCAAAAGCAACCAAAACAAACACATTTTCTTCTTCCCCCATCTTTTTCCCTCGGCTTTTTGAAGAAAATCAAGGAAGAAAATTCCAAAAACCCAAGCTCCACTTAATCATAATTCAAGAGGTTTGTTTCTTTAGCTTCCATAATTCATAACTTAGATGAGCCATAAGTTTAAGCTCAAGATTCCATGTTTAACATAGCTAATCAATTCATCAAAGTTCTTGGTGAATAGTGTTTTCAAGAAACTAACTTTGTGTTTTCTTATGTTTTCTTCAAGATCCAAGCTTAGTAGGGATAGTTAGTGGTTATTTAAGGCTTCCTAAGTGATTCTCCACTCTCCAAGGAAGGTATAACTTCTAAAACCCTTAGTCTTAAGTTTTGTTGGTTTGGATTTCATAATGTTTAGATGATGGGTTAGTGTAATGGGTGTGTACCCATGTTTAGAGCTTTGTTTAGTAAGTGGTTTTGTTGATTTTGGAGTTAGGAGTGATACTTGTTGGATTTGATGTTCTTGGTCACATTTTGACTTGGTTTAGATGAATAAGTTGAGATCTTGAGTTATAGTTAAATGATCTTGTATTGTGGTTGAATGATGGTGGAATGGTGTTGATTGGTGGTGGTTTGGTGTTGAATTGATTTGGTAAAATTTTGGGAAATCGCGTAAACATAGCCGTCGTAATGCCCGATTTACCTTAGACTGTTTTTGTTCTTAACTTCAGGACCCGTGAACTCACTGTAAGAGTCTGACCATTGCCATGTTTAGATAGTTCATGTTACGAGATTCGTTTTGATATGTGGTTCGCTTGAATCCGATGTACGGTTTAGGAGAAACGACCATTTTAAGTAACGGCGTTTCGCGACCGAACCATTACCCCTCGCCTTACTTTGAAACCTTGGTTAAGGCCCTTAAATGACTAATTGGAGTATGAAACAATTATGCAAAGTGTATTAGGTAGTTGGTAGAGTACTCGCGAAAGAATCGCCTTAAAATTCTTAATGGTTAATTTATTAAAAATAGTGGAGCCGAGGGTACTCGAGCGACTTAAGTGAATCGTTAAGCGCAAAAGTGAGTGTTAGAGTCTAATTGGTTAAAGTCTAGATTCTTAAGCGACTTTGGTTTAATTCTAACTTATATGTTTTTTATAGGTTACCAGACTTGTCCTAGGCATTTTACCACCCCCAGTCGCTCAGGAAAGTTTTCTACCTGTTATACTGTGGTTGTGATGTATATATGTATATGCATTATCTTGTGATAAGTGCATGATTGTTATTAACAAAACTTGCGATATATTGGAGCATGCTGATATGGTATATATGCATGTCTGTTTCGTAATCTTGATATCTAATTGTTGATTCATATGCTTATAAGCTGTATAATACCTATGCTAGAGATAAGCAGTAGTTGTGTATACCCTTAGTATAAGGGACCCAAAGGTGAACATTTTCTAAACCGGGAGTCGATGTTCCCGAGTATAATATATATATATATATATATATGGATATAGTTTTCAAAACTATTAATCGAATAAGGTTTATTCGATAACGTTATTTTATTTAATGAATATTATTTTGAATATTCATTCGAGGACTTATGACTCCGTTTATTTTATTTAATGAATATTATTTTGAATATTCATTCAAGGACTTAAGACTCCGTTTATTTTATTTAATGAATATTATTTTGAATATTCATTCGGGGACTTATGACTCCGCTTAATTATTAAATAATATTCTTTATTTTATTAAAGAATATGTTTCGATATTCAAACTTATTTTCGATTATTCAAATAAAGATCGTACTTTCGTATAAGTATATCTTCGATTATTTATTATTCATTTCAAGTATGAGTTTTAAAACTTCTACTTCAAATTATTTTTATAAAGATTATCCTTATGGGAATATTATTTAAGTAATAATATTCAGATATTTTCTCCAACCTATTGGGACTGATTTATTTTATTAAATCAGCATTACTCCAAATATTCTTTAAAATGTTTTCGAGTCTTCAAAATGATTTTTAAAAGCTAGAGCGGATCCCAAAACTCATTTTTATATTTAAGATCTTCCTTTCGAAGGGGATTTAAATACTCGCTCAAAACCTGAGGGATCCGACTCTGTGGTGTATTTTATATTCGCAACAAGGTTGATTTTTTGAGAAAACATCTTGATTACTTGCCCAACATTCGGGAAGTAAGTCCATCTATTTGAGTCGGCATAAGCAACATGGGCTCTGTGGGCGTCCATGAAAGTGTAAGTGGCTCAGTGGGAGTCCATCAAATGCGTAAGTGGCTGAGTGGCAGTCCAGCATAAGGTCCTAATACGGCCAGGGTGATGACCAGTGGGGAATTCGTCCATCTACTAGTAGAAAAGGTTACTTATTGATATCTTTGTCTGATCAGCAAGATATCAGGTTTATGCCAAGGTTTTCTCCTTTCCAAATTCATTGGATATTACAACTCTGTTTATAATTTTCATAACAGAGGTTTTCAAGGAGTGTATGAAATGTATATATATATAGGTGTATATATATATCGGGACTTAATGAAGTATCTCGTAACTTCATTATTTATAATGATATTTCAAGGATTGAATCTATTCAAATCTTATCATGTAGTCTCATCTATGTGATGAACTTTTGAAACGGATTATACCTTGAATGGTGGTAGTTCAAGTAGTATTCGGAAAAGATATAAGTATATTGGAGTATCTCGTAACTTCACCTTTTCAACTTATATCTGGTTAATGATTATCTTATACATGACAAAGATTTTCAGAAAAACGTTGAGACAAGGTTAGATATATGAGATCACCTTACAACGATATTTTTATACAGTTATAAACTGGAGCTCTGTGTATATTATGCATGGCAGAGGATTTCAAAGATTTTGAAAAGTATATATACATATATACTAAATATTTTGCGACTTGGTCGCATTAAGAGGTCAAACTTGGTTCATTTCTTCTTGACCAAGACTTTCATGAGTACTGTGAGAATGCTCATATATTGTTAATTATTATACATACTATTTCGGTGGACTTGTTGCTCACCCTTGCTTTCTTCTTTCATCACACAACAACAGATAGACAAGATGAACAGGATCAAGCTCCCAATTCGCAAGCGGATAGGAAACGTTTCGCAGTTTTCTGTAGGCATTGATGCCGCCGTAGCTGAGGTAGGAACTACCAATAGGCTAGGTTTTCAACTATTGATATACCAGACTTATGTATATTATGAATTGTAATAATGGCAAAGAATATGTAAATTTATTCAGAAACCCTTTTGAGGTGTAATGACTTATAATTATGGAATAAAATGACTTGTGTTATTTTTGGTATTCATCTCTGAGACTATAACTTATGGTGTGTGTGTGTGTATATTGTGGGGTCACAGTACGCAGTAGTTGGTTGACTGTTAAGATTAAGTATTGATAAGGGAAATGGAACTCGTGACAACCCGAATCCCCGACCCCGGATTTGGGGGTTTTACATTCTCGATAAAGTCTAACTGACTTATTGACAAGTCATTTTTATGACTTCTCGATTGAGTTCTTGTAGAGTTCTCTAGTAGTGTTAGCTCACAGAGTTCTCTACAAGTACAACTTTTTGACTTATCAATAACTCAGAACTGAAATAATTTAATTTAATAAATTATTTTGGTAAAATACTTTTGGCAAATTTATTCTGATTTTATTTTAATTTATTCAAATAAAAGTTAGAATTAATTATGTCCATTCTGGACAAACTGGGTATTTATTTGAAATCTCGATAAGTTATTTTTTAGTTCTCTACATAAATTAATAAAATGACTTATCGATATGTTTTTCACTTCTTAAATTGACTTCTCGATAAGTATACTCCAAATGTTTATTTTTGACTTCTTGACAAGTCATTTGATTTTACTATAAATACCCAGACATCTCGTACATATATATACTTACAACTTTCGAGATCTCAAGTGACCTAGCTTTTCAATCCAAAACCAATTTCTCTCTCATTTTCACTCCTTTTTCACTAATTTTTCTTACCCATTCACTCTTATTAAACAACAATGGCACTCAATTTTGTTAGAGCAACTATCCCAAAGAAAGGAATAAACTACTTAGCTTTTACTGATGCTAAACAAGCCCCTGATAATTTCAAGGGGTTTGTAAAATTCTTTTCTGAATCCTACCTTGCAGGAGCTTTAACTGCTAACCCAGTGTTGTACTTGGATGTTCTGCATGAGTTTTGGACAACAGCTGTGGTAAGGACTGTTATGAATGACAACTCAGTATCTCTGGTGGTAACTTGCTCAGTTAGAGGCCAACAGATAGAGTTTAATGAACAAGATGTGACCATAGCCTTGGGTCTTCCCATTGCAAACTTAATGGAGGTTCCAACCTAGGATGAATTGACTGAGTTTATGGACTTCATCAACTATGGTGGGAGAATCAACTTGTCAAGCTTGAACATGACAAACTTAAGGAAAGAATGGCCCTTTATGTTTGATTCTGTAGTGAGGGCCTTCACATGCACGAAGACAAGATATGACAACATTTCAAGTATGGTGCATAAACTGGTGTACTCTATAGCCCATAACAGACACTTGAATGTTGGTCTACTGACCATGCCCCAATCTGCTAGAGGTAAGGAAATTTTCTTTCCTAGATTTATTATGTCTACTTTAAATCATAAAGTAACATACATACATTTGTTGAATGGTATAGATAGCACCAAAATAGGCAATTGTAAGCAAGTATCCAAAATAATATTTGGTTCACTTACTACAAAGAATAAGGTAAATGTGAGTCTGAAAATCACTCCATTTATGATGGAGATATTTAGGACTTACCCTTACCCAATGCCTGACATGAGATCTAATGCACAATCTAGCACAGCTATGGTTCCTGAACCTGTGAAAGTACAAACACGGGAACACCCACATGGAGCTTCCCAAGATGAAACCAATTCTTCAAACCAACCAATAGCAGCTAGGAAACCAACCACCTCATCTTCCCAAAAGGATGAGGTGAGTAAAAAGAAGAGAAGGGAGATCACCTTAACTGTTTTAACTGAGAGTGGTGAGGACCAAACAGAAGCTGAGTCACCCTTGGTCAAGAGAACGAAGAAGAGTAAGAAATCTGAGCTGACAATTCAAACTACCTCTGTGTCCTCCCAAAAGAATTTAGTTATAAAAATATGGGGATTAAACATACTCTAGATACATCCTCTCAACAGGGTGTGTCTATTGAAAAGAGCATTCACCCCAATGCATCATGTATAGAGTCTGCACAACCTGCACTTGATCAAATCCAAGTGTATGGTAGAAGAAATAAGGATGATACACAAAGTGAGGGTACATCTATTGAAGCTCCCTCATCCATTCAGGGGGAGCTGCCAACACTCACTTCTGAGCAACAATTTCTAATCTCACAAATTTCTTCTTCACTTACAACACTTGAATCCATTTCTCAAGTGCAAGCTAAATCAAGTAATTTGGTTCAAGAAACCTTGCTCACCACCCAGACACTTCAATCAGATGGTGAGAGGCTACTAGTTGGGGTAGACCTTGATGACACCATCAAAACCATGAGGGCTTCATCAGTTTTTACTGAAGACCCCATGGATGTCACAAATGCACCTTCATGTGCAAATCAGCCTTCACATGTTGTTAGGTTTGAGGGTAGTACTCCTGAGGGGGAGCTATCTAAATTCTCTCCAATTCAATTGGAGGTTCCTGTACGAGGAACAACTCCCCTCAAAACCCTAGCAGAAATTGCGTTAACAGTTGATGCTAGGAGTATAATTGCCAATGACCCTGCTATGGGAGAGGCAAGTTTATCACATTTATGTGACAGTTCTTTGCACAAGGGTTTGAGATTGGTGCACATAACGGTAACCCAGTCAAATCCCCTCCAAATTAATTGGAGGTTCCCACTACATGTGAGGAACAACAACTTGTCATAACCACAGAGCAATCTATGAGTAAAACTGTGGCTTCTGTCATAGGTCATTCTAATCAACCCTCAACTTCACAACCTCAACAACAACACTTAATCTCCCAGTGGCTTCAAGAAACCACACATCAACCATCCACCATTGAAGATCTTAGAGTTAATCAACTTGGATGCCTTGCACAGATATCCCAACAGCTACTCACATCCAACATGTCCAACCAGGACTACCAAGCTATCATGCTCACCTACCAGGCTGATGTTGAAGAGAACTAAGCTAAAATTATTGATGAAGCTGTTCAGGATGCTAACTGTGATGCTTGGCTGGATAAGAACTTCACCATTAAAATGGATGTTGTGCTAGCTAAGTTCAGGGAAGAGTACATTACCATTTTGGGCAGCAATGCTAGATCTTTAACTCCCCAAGAGGTGTATGATGCCATCAATGATGACTACAAAGCTCAAATCAAGGATTTCCATAATTTTGGAAAAGTACTTCAAATCATATTGAATGGACATCAAGATGAGATTATGAAGATGGTAAGGGAAAAGATGGATCAAATTATCCCCTCTCAGACTGAGATCAAAAATCAATACAAAACCTTCTCAGACCAAATGTCAAGGTATGATCTCAGTGGGATTGACAGGAGTGTTATACATCTAAAAGACTCATTTATTGCTTTGCACAAGGTGGTTCAAGATCACATCATCAATTCAAATGACACAAGGTGAAAGTTGGATCAAATACATACTGCAAGATACACTCATTCTCCTTTTGTGATGGATGAGATTTAAAAACATGTGCAAGCTTCACTTGGCCCATCTTCTGCTGTCTCTTCTTTACACTCCTCTTAACAAGACCTTCAAGCTCTCAAGACACAAGTGGCTTCTCTAGAAACCTCTAATGCATCTCTCACTGCTCAAGTTCAAGCTTTGACTACTCTGGTTTAAAGTCAATAATCTGACATTCAGACATTGGTGGACTCCCACAAGCATCTCCAAATACAGAACTCTATTGCTTTGGGAGCCATCATGGGCAAACTCAATATTCCACTGCCCTCACTACCTGAAGAAATAAGGCCTGAACTACCAACTCCTCTACTCATGCCTGTCACCAAGACTAAGGGGGAGATTGAGACTAGGATACAACAATCCAGGGATGCTCAAGCTAAATCCAAAGAGCCTGTTCAGGTTGGCCAAGGCTCTTCAAATGCTCAAGTTGATATTGGCAAAAAAAGACTTATCAAGGCTACAGAAGGACCCAATCAAGATCAAGAATTCAGTGAACTTCTTGCAGTCTTGAGAATATCTCTTTAAAATAACTTCATCACAAACAAAAGAGCATTGGCTAAAACTATCAATCAAGTCAGGGCAGTAGTGGTGAATGTTGAAAATTATCTACAAAAGAGGATTGTGGTCAATATCAATGATAGTGGTGTAGAAAGATGCCTTCAAGTCTCTATCTCAGAACTCTAAGGGCATCTGAGCTAGATGTTATGATTGACAAGGTTCATAGAGTCATCACAGAGGACACTAAGCTTCTCAATAAACTCAAAAATACACAGATAGTAGCTTTTCCTGAAGCCTATCTATATCCAAGCAAAGGAGTGTCCTATATATGCCCACATACCAAGAAAACAAAATCCTTAATGAGCCCAAGAATTGTGTGTGAGGGAACATGAGACTGATCATGACTATTCAATCTGACTTGAAGTATAAAACGATTAAGAAAATTGAAGATGAAGAAATGATCATTATTCTTGAAAGGTATCTGAGAAATGCTGACACCATGTTGCCAACCACTCAGTTTAATCTAAGAAGTGACAAGGATGGTGATGAGCAGAAGCATGATGAACAAAAACCTTCTGGCTCAAATCCTAGTCAACCTTCAAGGGCAACTGATAGTAACAATGAGAAGAAGGAAGGAGATGAGAAAAGGGGAGAAGAGAGAAGAAGCAAGAGAAGGCATGATGGCTCGTAACCACACCAAACCCTAAAAATCCAAACAACTCCAGCTCAACCCTCAAAGTCAACAACCTCAATCATCAAACCTCCTCTAACCTCTAAGCCAAAGTTTCTATATAAAGAAACTGCAAACACCTTCCTAAAAACTCCAATCATATCAAACCAAACATCTCTTAAGAAAATCACAAGCTTACCTTTAGACAAACCTTCACTCAAAATTCACTACAAAACTGTTGGCAGGAAACCTAAGAAGACTAAGGATGCTGAAAAAGTAAAAGTTATTAAAAAGGCCATCTGGAACTGCTTCAAGCAAAATGACTTTCTACCTTTAAATTGGTGCATCTCAAATGAAGATTATTTTCAACAGCTAGCTGAAACAATAGTTAGAGTCTGGGTTGTTACTCTAAAGGAAGTGAGAATCTACTTTCAAGATGGGTCCTTCACTTTCCTTGGCAGCAATTTGATGGACACTCTCTCTACAACAGAAATTAAGAGAGTGATAAGTTTATTGAAGGACAAGGACACTGCTACAAGAGCATGTAGATCAGTTCTAGCTGAATGGTTGATTGCAAGGGAGGAAAGAAGAGCAAGAAGTAAAGCAGAATATAAGGAGAACAGGAGGAAATATGATGAAGAGATTGAAATATACATCAAAAGATCAGAAGAACTCAAAGCAAACGGGATGAGTAGAATCTCCAAAGATGGAAGATTTCTGAATGTAAAAGCTGGCTCATTTTTAAAATTCAAAATTGAGATGTTAGATGGTTATCAAAAACAAGACAGACTCAAACTGATAGAAGCTCTAACAGGGACTCCAATCATAGAGGAACTTGAAATTTTTGTATATTTAAAGGATCTCATTATAGAAGAATCAAAAGTTCCAGTCTTTGTCTGATGCTTGTATTTACCCAACTCAAAATCATCTAATATACATTGCTATAATTATGTCAACTTCTATATTAGTTTTATTTTCCATTAACTTGGAATTAGTCTTGTTAACATGCATGAATTTGTGTTAAGCAATCCTCTCACAAATTGGGGGAGATTGTTGTGCAAGACATGCCTGTACTTTAACAAGACTAAGTCAAATTGATAACCCTAAGTAAGTTATATTGTAATCTTAGTTTGCATTTTGTATTGTAATATTTAAAGTATGTAAAAAACTCAAAAGAGCATACTGGAGTCTTTTTCTTTAAACAGTATCAAGCCTAAGAATTCTATCTGAAAGAAGATCAAGAAGATCATGTCTCAGAAGAATTATGAAGAAGCTTGGAGTTGAATAAATCTGTTTTGGGAAAAATGTTCTAAGTCAAGATCTCTACAAGTCACAGATTTAGTGTTATAGAGAAGTCATTCGAGAACTCCAGAATGACTTATAGAGAACTCAGGATAGCTACAAGAGAACTCAGAGATATCGATAAGCCAAATTGAAGACATGAAGATTGGAGATATCATCTTGTTAATAGGCATGGATTTGTGTTAAGCAATCTTCTCACAAATTGGGGGAGATTGTTGTGCAAGACATGCCTGTACTTTAACAAGACTAAGTCAAATTGATAACCCTAAGGTAGTTGTATTGTAATCTTAGTTTGTATTTTGTATTGTAACATTTAAAGTCTGTAAAAATGTCAAATGAGCAGAATGGAGTCTTTTTCTTTAAACAGTATCAAGCCTAAGAATTCTATCTGAAGGAAGATCAAGAAGATCATGTCTCAGAAGAATTATGAAGAAGCTTGGAGTTTAATAAATCTATTTTGGGAAAAATGTTCTAAGTCAAGATCTCTACAAGTCACAGATTTAGTGTTATAAAGAAGTCATTCGAGAACTCCAGAATGACTTATAGAGAACTCAGGATATCTACAAGAGAACTCAGAGATATCTACAAGCCAAATTGAAGACATAAAGTTTGGAGATTTCGACAAGTCATTTCTTCACTAGAGAACTCAGAGTTATCGACAAGTCAAATATTACTAGAGAACTCTGAGTTATCGACAAGTCAAATTTTACTAGAGAACTCAAAGATATCGACAAGTCTAAATTTACTAGAGAACTCTGAGTTATCGACAAATTAAATTTGACTAGAGAACTCTGAGTTATCGATAAGTCAACAAGTCACTCGAGAACTCAGAGATATCGATAAGCTAAAGTGAATACATGAAGTGAAGAAATCTCGATAAGCTAAATTCTCTTATAGAGAACTCTGAGACCTCTACAAGTCTGATCACCTCTGGAGGATTAGAGATCTTGATAAGCCATTATACTTATCGAGATGTCAAGTTCTCTATATGCCTAACTGGAGATCTCGAGGTAAAATCTCAAACTACAAATTGCAGACCAGTTCAATATCCAAGATTAACAATCAACAAATAATTCAATCAGTTGGATTGACAAGTCTACAAAAAGCAGCTTGAAGAGTGTGCAAGATCAAGGGTGTAACGCCCTCCAGACCCGGGGTAAGTCTGGGGGTTACTTGCTAATCTCCAAACCTGTATAATCTGAATAACAATAATAATGAAATATATCTAAACCCCTTTAACACTAACCAGGATCTTTTTAGGTTAAAGTATGAAAACAAGAACCACTAACTACTTTATTACAAACCAAATTCAAAATCTTACAAACTCTTTTTATTACAAACCATTATTTAACCAGTTTTAAACTAAGTTCATCTTTATTCAAACATACACACTAACTATCTACATTCCACCTGTTCGGGCAACTCAAAACTTTCTTCCTGGATTAGAATCAACACCTTGGGTATGAGAGGGTCCCGCGGCTTGACCCGCTTCTTTATTAACTCGAGTCCTGATAGGTTTCATATTCCTTTTTAACTAAAAATAATAAGGTGAATAACAATAAAAAGGGGTGAGCCAATAATTGCTCAACAAGTCCGCAAAATATCAACAATGTTAAAGCAATTTAAATGAATCGGTAATCTGGGTACATCTGCAAAGATATAACCCTGCGAGAATAGAAAGAAGTTCATTACTGGTGAATACAAATGAACTAAACTGGACACAAGTTCGCACCTATACCTTGCTGATCAGCCAGGATACAGTGCAAATATATATCTCACTATATAGATCCAGTCGGGTACCCAGGCTCTACAGCCCATATCAAGGATCCGGTTATGTCCCGGTCCTTAGGATCAAGTAAAACTTATCCCAAACATCATTATCCAGTCCATGGAGTAGCAACCAGAACAATAAGTATGCTTTGATATATTCTAATCACTAGAATATACCAATGTATATATGTAACAATTGAAATACGAATAGAGAATTCAAGGAAAAGAAGAAATCAAGAATCAAAATGAAATATGAACAAGAGAATAGCAATTGTGTATCAGTGTTTGTGAATAAGAATCAAAAGAGTGCAAGTGTGATAAGAATCTGAAGATGTCACTATTCTAAAGTTAGAATAGGGAAAAACTTGCCTTCCACGCAATTTACTCCAAGTATTTCACCTTCGTCTATCACCGGATCAATCCGCCTTGCTGGCTTGGCTTCTATCAAGGAAATTGAATGATTTAGCCATCTCGTATCTCAACCGCATCTCAAACCGACTTCACGTAGCTCATATTGTCTACCCATACGCGTATTATTGACTCGTATATTATTTATCAACAAACAAAACTCGATTAACCACATAAGACACATAAGCACATATGCCACATAATCATTTTTAGGTTTAAAATATTTTTTAGAATCAAAGTTGACTCGCAGTTCGCTTTACTGGTCATTATCTGGCTCGTTTTCTATTTTTCTGGATTTTTTAGACTCGCCTCTACACGCGATTCGGCTCACAATCAAATAAATATCAAAAATCAACTAATTTCTAGAAAAAATTAGGATTTAATATTATTTTTAATGAAAATTGGCCTTTTTGCCCTCTGTTTTTTGTATCTTTTTGAAGATATGGATTCCTTGGGAGTTTCAGCAACAGTCATTCTTCTAAGCCTTTTGAGAAGCTTAGATCCCCCAATTTCAGAATCCTTCTGAGAAGAAACTTTCTCAGCTTCTTTGACAACAGGTTCTGATGTAGAAACCTGTTCCTCACTGTCTGACTCATCTCTTAAAGTAATCTTCCTTCTCTTTTGAGGTGTTTGAGGAACAGTCTTTGTCCTCTTAGGCTTGGAAGATGAAGGTTTCACAGTAGGTGCTGAGGATGAGGGTTGAACTGTCTGTGAAGCGGAGAGATATGATTTGATATATTGCCTGAGGGTTGGTTGAGTAGTATGAGTGGTATGTTCTGATGGTTGTTGTGGTGTTTTGGAGGTGGTTGTTGGTTGAACATCAGGATAAACAGATCTATAGGAATCAGGATCAGCATTTACTAAGATCTGTTTTACAGACTGAGGAATCTGTAAAGGTCTAATCATTTGTTTCTTAGTGTCAGCATTTACCAGGTCATTAAAGTAACGTTTTGCAACTTTGAAAGGTGGAGTTAAGGTACTGGTTAGTCGAGGTTCATCAATACAAAAAGTATATATAAGTTGACAGAATCTAGCAAAGTAGACAACATTCCTATCCTCTGTCATCCTATCCCCAATAAAACCTATTATAGCAGTTGTAAAATCAAAATGAGTTTGGTTTATAATGGCATACCCGATGTGCTGACTCATTATGGGGATGGCATCAAAATTCGAACACTTGTTCCCAAAAGCTTTAGTGATGCAGTCGAAGAAGAAGCTCCAGTCCCTTCTGATATGAGCCCGTTTTAACTGCCCAAGCTTTGCCAAACTCTGTTCATACCCCAAACTGACCATTAACTCCTGAAGAGCTGATTCCTCTGGAATTGAAAAAGTACATCCTTCTGGGAGATGTAGAGCCTTGCATATTGTACCAGGAGTGACTGCATATGGAGAATCACCCACTTCGAAAATAATACTAGGAGTACCATTTTGACCACCATTATCAAATTTTTCAGTCCTCCAAAGTGTCAAAACTTGTTGGCTTGAGAAGACTGAAGGTTGGGTCAATGCATACCCGATGTCACTGTGTGCAAGAAGATCTTGCACAAAATACAATTCAGACGGAGCTTCAGCATTATCAAGAATTGCAGCATAGTTGTTTGGAACAAATTTAGCTCCATCAATGATTAAATCCTTAGGTGCCATGAAATTAATCGAGATTTATAAGTGCCTGTTAGGTGTTTGATAGAATGTCTATATGAAAAACCAACGTTAGAAGAAGAAAGAGAGTAAAAGGAAATAGAGAGAAAAAGTATGAAAGGAAATAAAAGATTAAAAAATCCTCTCTCTGTCTTACTTATACTTTTGAAAAAAAATGTAACCGTTGGACACCTGTCAGACATGCAGTAAAAACGAATAGTTAATGGGCATGAGAAAACAGTAATCATTACTTACCCACTTACAGTTTTTCAAGGAAAAACCGTTTCACTTACCCAGTTATTCCATTAATCAAGGTGAATCAGTTTTAATTCAAAATTGAAATTGTTCCCACTTATTTAATTATTTTTCACTGCAACATCAGTATTCTGAAAAAAAAATCGAGTGAAAATGACCATAATAAATCGGATTAGCAAGTACTGATAAAGTAAAATCAGAACTTAAGTTAAAATATAATTTATATGGTCATCAGAATATGAATATGTATCAGGATTTATCAATGCATTACAAAATATCTCAGAGACAAGATCTTGAAACAAAAACAAATTTCATTAATATATCAAGAGAATATATTCATGAAATTTAAATTACATCAGAACTTTTTACAAGATTGCCCTAAGCTGCTAAACCTAACGTCAACAGCCTTTGTCCTAGCTCAAGAAGCAGGGCAAGGCTGATGATGAAGAAAAACAGGAAGAAGAAAATAAATCATTTCTTCTTCCTACTCTCGACAAACAGAATAGCGAGTTGAATGATTCGCTCTTGCTGGCGGAGAGCTTCCAGCCTTTCCTCCTCCAATCGCTCCAGATGGCGATGGTAGTCCATGTAGAAGAACAGAAGGTGGGTGAGTACCTCCTGGGGAACTGAGTCCCATATCTCATCAGGAATGGCAGTGACGTGCCATTCCTGCTGCCAATCGGCACATCTCAGCTCCATGTTGAATGTTTCGTAGTTCAAAAACATATTGTAATTGACCATGGTGTTTTTGATATAAAGATTATGAAGGTGAGTTTATGATAAAAGATTTGATGGGAAGGCTGATGTGAAGTGGTTGCTAATATAGGCAAGAGAATGCCAGGAGACGCAAAGAAATTTAATGCTGACAGGTAGAATTAATTCTACCTCGTCTCCCCAGACTTGGAAAAAGAAAAACATTAATTGGAAAGGAAAAACATGGTTTAATGCGCACAAGAAGCAAGTAAAAGTTGACTGCTCATGTACGAGTACCACTATCCCTAAATATAGTGACTATTAATCTTCCACTTCAACATATTCTGGTTTAAACTGAGACTGTTTTCAAATTTTATCCACAAATAAGTCAATTAAAGAATCAGACTTTAATATCAGAACTTACACTTATATCAGAACTTAACGGTCATCAGAACATAATTTCTTAACTCGAAAAATGAATGC
Organism: Apium graveolens; assembly: GCF_009905375.1. Classification (NCBI taxonomy): domain Eukaryota; kingdom Viridiplantae; phylum Streptophyta; class Magnoliopsida; order Apiales; family Apiaceae; genus Apium; species Apium graveolens. The sequence goes on along the minus strand of NW_027421112.1, from coordinate 45,230 downwards.
CTATCTTAGTAAGTCCTCACACAAATTCTGATTTATATTCTTCAGAACTTAATCATCAGAACATGCAATCAGAACTTGTCCTCAGAATTTGTGCAATGTGACACAATGACTGTTCATCTAAAACAACATAGATCACCACAGTGATTTTCATCATTCATATGGAGTGTTTAGTGTGTGCATTAAGCTAAATATCAGACAAGGAGTAAAGTCTAATTCACTTCAGTACATCTTAGAAATAAGGCATAACTAAAATTTTACTAAAAACCTGTCATTATTCTGAAACCTTCTATTGAATGAATTCATACCTGAGTCCACCTCAACTATTTTGTGCTAATTTTATGCATCTTTTTAAATTCTAGTTTACAGTGGCTTCTCAGTGTAAGTGAGTCACGACTGCTTATCAGAATTTATGCTATTATTAGAGTATTTCTCCAGTAAGCATAGAGTGTCAAAAGTCACCAAGAAAATATTTTGCTTTTCTGATGCATATTTACTTAATACCAACAATGCACTTGGGTCGTTCCTTCCACATTTGTACTCTAGATCTCAAAGGAGTACCTGAATTTTAATCCTTGATTCTTTTGCTTTTTCTTTTGATAAGTGAGGTTTATCAGCACTTAGTACATTCAACAGATTTACTAGCATCAGAACTTAACAGATGAGAAGTAATATTCTAGTTTGTGACTTAGGAATAAGATAGACAAAGTAAACTCAACTAAGCTCAATTATCAGAATTTGCTTGTGTCAATAGATTTCCACAGAAATAATTACTTCTTACATGGGATCCCTTATTTATTGAAGACTACTAGGTCAGCATCTAGCACAATTATCCTCATAGGATTGAATAGTTACACAAACAGACATATCATTTTTAGAGTTTAGAAACATATATCAGACAACAGTCAGTACTTAAGCATATTTTTCAATTAAGCACAGAATACACAAGGAGAGTAAATTCTGTAAATACTGATCATAAAGTCTGATGCATCAGAACAAAACTAAGCAGATTTAGAGAAAGAACCTGAAACCATTCCAAGTTCATTTACCAATCTTGTAAAAGTAGCTTCACACAATGGTTTTATGAAGATATCTGCTAGTTGTTGATCTATTGGAACAAAGTACAATTCCACTGTACCTTCATCCACATGTTCCCTGATTAAGTGGTACCTGATGCTGATGTGCTTTGTCATAGAGTGTTGAACTAGATTACCTGTCATAGAAATAACACTTTGATTATCACAGTAAATAGGGATTTTGAAATATGTTAACCCATAGTCCAGTAACTGATTCTTCATCCAAAGAATCTGTGCACAACAGCTTCCTGCAGCAATATACTCTGCTTCTACAGTTGATGTGGAAATTGACTTTTGTTTCTTGCTAAACCAAGAAACCAATCTGCCTCCAAGAAATTGGCAGCTTCCACTTGTGCTTTTTCTGTCAATTTTGCAACTTGCAAAATCTGCATCTGAGTAACCTATTAGTTTAAAATCTGATTCTCTGGGATACCACAATCCCAGATCAGCTGTTCCCTTAAGATACTTAAAAATTCTTTTCAAAGCTGTTAAGTGAGGTTCTCTGGGATCTGCTTGAAATCTTGCACAAAGACAGGTAGCATACATGATATCAGGTCTACTAGTAGTTAGATAGAGTAGAGAGCCAATCATACCTCTGTAATCAGTAATATCTACTGATTTACCAGTATCCTTATCCAGTTTTGTTGCAGTAGCCATGAGAGTGGATGTACTTGAACAATCTTGCATTCCAAATTTCTTCAGCAAGTTTCTGGTGTAGTTAGTTTGACAAATAAAAGTGCCTTCTTCATTCTGCTTGACTTGAAGGCCCAGAAAATAGCTAAGTTCCCCCATCATACTCATCTGATACCTTGACTGCATCAGTTTGGCAAACTTCTTGCAAAGTCTGTCATTTGTAGATCCAAAAATGATATCATCAACATAAATCTGGACCAGAAGTAAGTCCTTTCCATGGTTGAGATAGAACATTATTTTGTCTATAGTTCCTCTGTTAAATCCACATTCCAGAAGAAACTGAGCTAAAGTCTCATACCATGCTCTAGGAGCTTGCTTAAGTCCATAAAGTGCTTTATCAAGCCTGTAGACATAATCTGGATGTTTGGAATCTACAAATCCTGGAGGTTGTTCAACATATACTTCCTCCTCCAATTCTCCATTGAGAAAAGCACTTTTCACATCCATTTGAAAGACAGTAAACTTTTTGTGAGCAGCATAAGCCAAAAATATCCTTATGGCTTCTAACCTAGCAACTGGTGCAAATGTTTCATCATAATCAATTCCCTCCTGTTGAGAATATCCTTTTGCAACCAGCCTTGCCTTATTTCTTGTAATTATGCCATCACTGTCAGTTTTGTTTCTGAATACCCACTTTGTACCAACAACAGATCTATTCTTTGGTCTTGGCACTAGGGTCCAGACTTTGTTTCTTTCAAATTCATTTAACTCTTCCCGCATTGCTTGCACCCAATCAGCATCTTGAAGAGCTTCTTCCACTTTCTTTGGCTCAGTATGAGAAAGAAAAGAATTGTAAAGACATTCGTTTGAAGTACCTGTTCTAGTTCTGACACCTGCATCAGGATTTCCAATTATCAAATCTGGTGTATGTGATTTAGTCCACTTCCTTGCAGATGGAAGGTTTTCTCTAAAACTGGATGCTCCCCCATGATCCATGCTGTCTTCAACTTCATTTTCTGATGCTCCCCCTGAAACTATGCTCTCTGAGTTGGATTCTTCAGAATTTAGATTTTCAGAACTATCAGAACTTGGCTTATCAGAACTTGACGAATCAGAACTTGAAGAGCCAGATGTATGTTCTGATGCTTCTTGAGATGTGGTAAGATCTTGAGTATGGTCCCCCTGCATAGGTGGATCTTTCTTTGACGTAGTCACCATAGTTTCAATAACATCAGAGTTTAATCCATCGGAGTTGGCATTATCAGGACTTAGATTGTCAGGATTTTCAGTATCAGAATTTGAGTCTTCATTTTCAAATCTCAGCTGTTCATGATCAATAAAATCTTCAAGTCCAGTAATCTTCTTGTCATCAAAGGAGACATTGATAGATTCCATGACCACTCTTGTTCTCAAATTATAGACTCTGAAGGCTTTTGTGGAAATTGGATATCCAACAAAAATTCCTTCATCAGCTTTTAGATCAAATTTGGATAGCTGTTCAGGATGAGTCTTAAGAACAAAACACTTGCATCCAAATACATGAAAGTACTTCAGATTTGGCTTCTTTTTCTTCACCATCTCATATGGTGTTTTTCCTTGCTTGTTAATGAGTGTTGCATTTTGAGTAAAACAAGCAGTCTGCACAGCTTCAGCCCAGAAATAGGTTGGAAGCTTTGCTTCTTCAAGCATTGTACGTGCAGCTTCAATGAGAGTTCTATTCTTCCTTTCAACAACTCCATTTTGCTGTGGAGTTCCAGAAACAGAAAATTCCTGCTTAATTCCATGGTTTTTGCAGAACTCTTCCATTATCAAATTCTTGAACTCAGTGCCATTATCACTCCTTATAGTTTTCACAGAATCTTTGACCAATTTATCCAGATGTTTGACATGATCAATCAAGATAGATGCAGTTTCACTTTTTGTGTTCAAGAAATACATCCATGTATATCTGGTGAACTCATCCACTATGACCAACGCATATTTCTTCTTTGCAATAGACATGACATTCACTGGACCAAATAGATCAACATGTATTAGATGATAAGGCTCAAGAATTGATGATTCAGTCTTGCTCTTGAATGAAGATTTTCTTTGTTTGGCCTTCTGACAAGAATAACAAAGGCCATCAGGAGCAAATACTGACTTTGGCAGTCCTCTCACAAGATCTTTCTTGACTAGTTCATTTATATTGTTGAAATTTAAATGAAAGAGTTTCTTGTGCCAATTCCAGCTTTCTTCAATTGATGCTCTACTCATCAGACAGATTGCAGAAACATCAATACTTGTTGAAAGCTTAGCTTCATAAATGTTACCACGCCTGTATCCTTTCAGAACAACTTTGCCTTTACATTTACTCACAACTTCACACTGTTCTTCAAAGAAATCAACATGATAACCTTTGTCACAGATTTGACTTATACTCAGCAGATTGTGTTTAAGTCCTGAGACCATAGCTACTTCATTAATGATGACATTCCCAAGATTGATATTTCAATATCCCAATGTTTTTCCAATGTTTCCATCTCCATAAGAAACACTTGGGCCAGCTTTCTCCACAAAGTCTGATAGCAGGGCTTTATTTCCAGTCATATGTCCTGAACATCCACTGTCCAGGACTAGGATATTTTTCCTGTTTCCCTGCAATCACAAAGACCACTAATGATTAGTTTTAAGGACCCAGACTTGCTTGGATCCTTTGGCCTTATCAAGTTTGTTAACATTTGCAGCGGATTTAGCATCAGAGTTTATGTTAACATTTTTCTTATTAGAATTTACACTATCAGACTTTGAATCAGAATTTACACTAGAAGGAACAATGGAAACTTTCTTTAAAGAAGGTTTTATTTGATAATAATCATAGTACAAACTATGATATTCCTTACAAGTATAAATGGAATGCCATAAACTACCACAATGAAAACAAGGATATTGTGGCTTATATCTAACAGACCGACTCTTAACCCCTGACTTTGAAGGTAAGGAGTTTATGTTCTTATTCTTCCTGCAAAAAGAAGCTAGATGGTTAGAACTTCCACAATTATGACACGTTTTCCTAGGAGCATCAGGAACAGGCTTATAATCATTGCTTTTATTCACACCTTCCTTTCCATTCCTATTTTTCCTAGGTGATTTTACCTTGTTTGCATTCTTAACATGTTTCAGCTTATGCTTAAGCTGCTTCTTTGTCATTAAGCCTATGTTTACTTCAGCTGTTTTTTCCTGTTTTAGTTTGTCAGAAGTTAATCCCTCTTTAACTTCTGATTGCTCATTATCAGACTTTACAGTTACAAACTTAACAAGTTTTAACTTTGGTTTTTGCTTAACAACAACAGGCTTAATTTCTACAGTTCCTTTATCATTCTTATCCTCTCCATAACCTAAGCCCTCTTTCCAATTTTCACTACTTAGCAAATTTTGAGTTGTTTTGCCAGAGTTAGTCCAAGTCCTGATAATCTCTCTTTCCTTTTCTAACTCAGTTTTTAGAGATTCATTCATTTTTAGCACTTCATCCCTAACATAAAAAGCATCATCTCTATCCTTCTGAGTTTGATGGAACATAACTAACTCTTTTTCTAAGAAATCATTTCTTTTCTTAAAAGCAAGATTTTCAGAAGTTAATCTTTCACATGTTAAAGTTTGATCTTTATAACTAACAAACATGGTTTTAAGATATCTTCTCAACTCATTAATATCATCAGTATGAAAAGCATAAGTAGTCTGAGGTACCTTTGTTTCAGCAGCTTCTGAACTGCTCTCAGCACTTTCTTTATCAGCATTTGCCATCAAATCATAGTTCTCCTCACTTTCAGAGTCTGAGGTGTCTGTCCAGCTTTTCTTCTTTGTGACAAGAGCCTTGCCTTTGTCACCCTTCACTTTCTTACAATCAGGAGATATGTGGCCTTTCTCACCACAGTTATAGCATTTGACATTGGTATAATCTCCTCTATCAGACTTTCCTCCTCTGCCCTCAGATCTTCTGAAATTCTTCTTATCAGAACTTATGCCTTTCCTGGAAAACTTCTTTCCCTTCCTGAACTTCCTGTATCAGTCTCAGGCAAGCTTTCAGAATCTGAGTCATCATCACTTTCAGAACTTGATGACTCAGTATCAGACTTTGTGAAAAGAGCTTTACCCTTGTCTTTCCTTGAGGTAGCTGCCTTGGGGGATTCTTCTTCAGCCTTAAGAGCAACTGTCCTTGACTTTCCTCTTGCTTCTTTGTTCCATCTCAAGTTCATGAGTCTTGAGCATTCCATAAATTTCATCAAGAGTTGTTTCATCAAGATTGTAGTTGTCTCTTATTATTGTTGCCTTCAAATCCCAGCATTCAGGAAGAGCTAACAGGAATTTAAGGTTTGAATCTTCAAGATCATACTCTTTATCAACTAATGACAAATCATTCAAGAGTTTGACAAATCTATCATATAAATCAGTCAATGACTCATTTGCCTTTGAGTCAAAGTGTTCATACTCTTGAGTGAGTATTGTCTTCTTGTTCTTCTTAATTGTATCAGTTCCCTAACACCTTGTTTCCAGAGCATCCCATATCTCCTTAGCAGTCTTGCAGTTAATTACCCTGTTTGACATTACATTATCAATGGCACTATGCAGTAAGTGTCGTACCTTAGCATCCTTAGCAATTGATGCAATATCTTCAGCAGTATAATCATTCTTCTCCTTTGGTACGGTCTTTGCTGCTTCACCTGCAACTGCAACAACGAGCTTGGTTGGTTTGTGAGGCCCTTCCTTGATTCTATCAAGATATTCTGGATCTGTTGCTTCCAGGAACATGGTCATCCTTACCTTCCATATGGGATATTCAGATGGTCTCAGTATGGGAACTCTGATGGTCTCATACCGACTTTGAATTTGTGTCTTTGGTGGTTCTTCAGTTTTGGTAGGCTTAGTTGGAGTTTCTGTGTCAGACATGATTGTGTTTGGATCTTAAACTGTATGTGCGTTAATAGATCGGCTCTGATACCACTTGTTAGGTCATACACACTGTAGAGGGGGTGAATACAGTGTAAAGTACAATTAAATCGAACTTTAATATCTCAAGTAACAGAAAACAAACTTTATTGAAACAATAAACTCTGTTACAGTATGGAACTGTTACCTCTCAGTGATGAACAAATATCACGAGAGCTGCTAGGGTTACAATGAATAATCTTCTCGAATATGATAACACTTATAGTGTAAACCCTATGTCTGTGTTTATATACTACACAGTTACAAGATAATCGCTAATTGATATGGAATATAATTCTGCTTCCTAAAATATATCAATCAGATATCTTTTCTTCCAAGTATTTTATTCTTCATAGAATTCCTTCTTCATGCATATCTCTTCTTATGTTTATCTCGATCTTCTTTCCTTTAATCAGCTATTGTCCTTATCTGAACATCCTTCAACACTTAAGTTCTGATATCCATCTTCTGATGATTATCTCCTGATAATATAAGTACTGATATCCTTAAGTCCTGACTTCCAGTAAATACTGATTTATCCTGTTTAAGTAAGATCTGAAAACTAAACATAAATCATATTAACCATGACATTATCAAATATATCTAACAGAAGAAGATGAGTTCTACACCCTAGATGAACTTGATGAGCTTAATCAGTCAATGGCCTATATGGCAAGAAAGTTCTCTAACATTAGAGTAAAGAAGCCAAGATTCTTCAAGGGTAAAGGACAATCATTCAACAAAGAGAGCAGCTGGAAAGGAAAAGGGAATTACACATCTAATAGCAAAAATGGTTATAAAACTGGATTTGTTGAAAGATTAAAAAAAAGGTGCTTCAACTGTGATGAACTAGGTCATTTTTTTACAGAATGCAGGAACCTCAATAAAGCAAAGAAAGACAAAGCTTATCTTGAACTAGAAGCAAAGTATGAAGCTGTTCTGAAGAAATAGCAAACCAAATCTTATATTACAGAGGGAAAAAGTTGGGATGACTCTGATAATGATAAAGATGAAGAAGTTGGGAATTATGCACTAATATCCTTGGAGCAAGGAGAATCATCCTCATCAAAATTACAGGTACCAACTCTCACTACCATTGATTTAAATGTAAGTCAATATAAGGAAAATATAGAGAAGATGAGCACGAAAATGTTTCACATTCATACAAGTATGGTTGCTGCTAATGAAGAAGTTAGCAGACTGAAACAGATAAATGAGAAGCTTGAAAATGAAAAACAAGAAACTGAATTATTGCTGGTAGAACTTAAAGTTGTAAGACGAGAAAATGCATATCTGAAGAACAAGCTTAAGTGTGCAAGTAAAATTGAAGCAGTGTTAAGGGAGAAGCTGGAAATGAACGAAGTGAAGTTGAAGTCCTTCAAGAATGCATCTGAGTTGGTTAGACAATATCATGAGAAAAATAATGTAACACCCCCAGATCCGGGGTCGGGGATCCGGGTCGTCACGGTCTTTCTTTCCACAATATCACTTCACTTAATTAATAATAATAACCTTATCCTGTGACCCCACACTAACTCACACCATAACCCGTTATAGTCTCAGAGATGAAATTTAAATAAGTACAAGTCTTTGAATCCACAATTTAAAAGTTATTGCAACCCAAAATGATTTCTTGATAAATTTATAGTTAATTGCCATTATCTGCCACAAGTTATAATTATACATAATTGATTCTCAAAAGTAGATGGTCTGATCTACAATAGATCTACCTCTGCAGCTATAGCAGCTACAACATCAACGGGAAGACGCGGGACGCTTCCCACGCGCTTGCGCTGGGTCTGCTGGAGTCTGGCCATCTTTCCTAACTATTGTTGTGTGATGAAGAAATAAAGCAAGGGTGAGCAGCAAGCCCACCAAAATAATATGTATAATGATTTACAATATATGAGCCTTCTCATAGTACTCATGAAAGTCTTGATCAAAAGAAATGAACCAAGTTTGATATCTTAATGCGATGAAGTCGCAAAATATTCAGTATATATACATATATACTTTTCAAAATCTTGGAAGTCCTCTTCCATGCATAATATACACAGAGTTCCAGTGTATAACTGTATAAAAATATCGTTGCAAGGTGATCTCATATATCTACCCTTGTCTCAACGTTTTTCTGAAAATCTTTGTCATGCATAAGATAATCATTAACTAGATATAAGTTTAAAAGATGAAGTTACAAGATACCCCAAAATACTTATATCTTTCCCAAATACTACTTGAACTACCCCCGTTCAAGTTATAATCAGTTTCAAAGGTTCATCACATAGATGAGACTACAAGACAAGATTTGAATAGATTCAATCTTTGAATATCATTATAAATAATGAAGTTACGAGATACTTCATTAAGTCCCGATATATAATATATTCATATATATCTCCCATACATTTCCTGAAAACCTCTGTCATGTAAAGTATGAACAGAGTTGCAATATCCAATGAATTTGGAAGGAAAAGAATTTTGGCATAAACCAGATATCTTGCTGATCAGGCAAAGATACCAATAAGTAACCTTTTCTACTAGTAGATGGACGAATTCCCCACTGGTCATCACCCTGGTCATAATAGGACCTTATGCTGGACTGCCACTCAGCCACTTATGCATTTGATGGACTCCCACTGAGCCACTTACACTATCATGGACGCCCACTGAGCCCATGTTGCTTATGCCGACTCAATAGATGGACTTACTTCCCGAACGTTGGGTAAGTAATCAATTCATTTACCAAAACTGCAACCTTGTTGCGAATATAAAATACACCACAGAGCCGGATCCCTCAGGTTTTGAGCGAGTATTTAAATCCCCTTAAAAAGGAAGATCTTAAATATAAAAATGAGTTTTGGGATCCGCTCTAACTTTTAAAAATCATTTTGAAGACTCGAAAACACTTTATAGAGTGTTTGGAGTAAAGCTGATTTAATGAAGTAAATCAGTCCCCAGAATATTTAGAAAATGACTGAATATTATTATTTAAATAATATTCCCATAAAGAATAATCTTTATAAAAATAATTGAAGTAGAAGTATTAAAACTTATACTTGAAACGAGTATTAAATAATCAAAGATATACTTATATGAAAGTACTATCTTTATTTGAATAATCGAAAATAAGTTTGATTATTGACACTTTATTCTTTAATAAAATAAAAAATATACCTCAGCAAATAATCGGAGTCATAGATCCTCAAATGAATATTCAAATAATATTCATTAAATAATATAAACTGAGTCATAAGCCCTCGAATGAATATTCAAATAATATTCAATAAATAATATAAAAGAGTCATAAGCCCTCGAATGAATATTCAAATAATATTCAGATAAATAAATAAAAGGGTCATAAGCCCTCGAATGAATATTCAAATAATATTCAGATAAATAAATAAAAGGAGTCATAAGTCCCCGAATGAATATTCAAAATAATATTCAATAAATAATATAAAAGAGTCATAAGCCCTCGAATGAATATTCAAATAATATTCAGATAAATAAATAAAAGGAGTCATAAGTCCCCGAATGAATATTCAAAATAATATTCATTTAATATAAAGGAGTCATACGCCTTCGAATAATATTCGAAATAATATTCAATAATAAAATAAAGTTAAAGTTATCGAATAAACCTTATTCGATTAATAGTTTTGAAAACTATGACCATATATATATATATAAGTATATATATATATATTTATATCCATATATACAAAATCTACTCGGGATCCTCGACTCCCGGTTTTAGAAAATATTTTCACCTTTGGGTCCCTGTACTAAAAGTATATGCAAATTACCGCTATCCTCTAGCATAGGTATTATCAACTGAATCAACAGATATATATGGAAAGAATGCGAAACAGGCATGCATATATATATACCATAGCAGCATGCTTCAATATATTGCATCATTTGCTAATTAACCAACATGCCTCTATCGCAAGATAATGCAAATACATATATTCATCACAACAACAGTTATAACGGGTAGAAAACTTGCCTGAGCGACTTGGGGTGATAAAAGGCTCGGGACGAGTCTGGTAACCTATAAACAATAAGTAAGTTGGAATTAAACCAAAGTCACTTGTAAATCTATACTTTAACTAACTTAGACTCTAACGCTTGTTTTGCGCTTATTGATTCTCTTAAGTCACTCGAGTACCCTCGGCTCCACCATTTTTAATAAATTAACCATTACGAGTTTTAAAGCGATTCCTTCGCGAGTGTCTTACCAACTTCCTAGCACTCTTACCATAATTGTTTCATACATTAATTAACCCTTTTTGGTCTTTAACCTATGTTTCAAAGTAAGGCGAGGGGAAATGATTCGTTCGCGAAACGCCGTTACTTGAAACGGTCGTTTCTCCTAAACCGTACATCGGAATCAAACGAACTACATATCAAAACGAAGCTCGTAACATGTGTAAGTCATATGTCATAGCCTATTTGTATATTCGAGGATTCAACTCAACTCAAATAAGAATGTAATAAGTAAATAGTGGATCGACCGTCAAAGAGATCTCGCAAAGTAATATTTGTCAAAGGATTCAGAACAAGGTTCATCTACAGACTTGAGGAGGTAATTCACTGGAAGAAGTTCAAGAAGTTGATCATGCCTCAGTGATATAAATCAAGATCGTGGATTTAATCAAGTGACAGAGATCTCGTCAGAGTATCAATTAATTACAAGGATTTAATCTGAAGAAAATCAAAGTGTCAGAGTCAAGACATGAAGAAACGTCACGGAAGTTAGTCACTCATGAACCAGACAGTACATCGAGTGTCAACGTTGAAGTGGTGGAATTGATTCATAATTTTCAGTGATTTTCAGAAGATTTGCAGAAGAATGGTTGCTGCTCAAGACTAGAATTAATTCTCTATTAATTAATTAATTCATCTAATTTAATTAAGAAAATAAATTATATCTGCGAAGAATAATTTATTTATTAATTGAATTAATTGATTAATTAATTCTGAATTAATTTTAGGAATTTTCAGAAGTTTAATTGGATTTAATTCAAATCTTAAATCAGCAAGACAAATGGAAATGAACTAGCATGACAATCTGGATTGTCATACCGATTGTCATGCTAGGCCATTTTCCATTGTCATACCGAAAGTTACTCTAGGAGGATAATTGTCTTGCTAGTTCATTCTGATTGTCATGCTAGTTCATTCAGATTGTCTTGCTAGTTCATTCAATTGTCCTACCGAAAGTCTTGCCAGCTATAGGATTGTCATGCCAAGTCAATTCTATTCGTTTGTTGATTTAAAAAGAAGCAGAAGACCTTCTTTCAATAATCCATCATTCAAACAGAAGAACAAAGAACAAGAAAAGCAGCCGCCTTGAAATATTACATTTTTCATCTGTTTAATTCAAGATCAATTTCTAGATTGTAAAGTTAAATCCAATCAACTAGAAATCTTTATCTTGTTCTTGTATAACAATCTAGCGGATCAAAATCCCTAGAACTTAATCTCAAATTGCGTTTAGCATTTGAATCTTTTTATTACAAAAATAGAAAAAGTTCATGTCGAATTTATTCTAGATTTGTGATAATTAATTTGAGATTAATTCCTTGTAATCGATACAGTTGTTGTAACACCTTTCAAGTTTAATAATATTTTTATTTAACTTGAATTTTGTTTCACATTTTTTATTCCGCATTTAATTCGATTATTCGGTACTGTTTGTATTCAACCCCCCCTTCTACAAACACATTGGGACCTAACAATTGGTATCAGAGCAGTATCTAACATATAGCACCAGTGACGAGACTTGAGAATATTACGACATATCAGACACCTGCTGCACATTACACTTGGAATTGTACTCTAGTAAGATGTGTACAAGTGTACTCCTGGTTGGTGAGTTAAAAGAGGAAGTCAGTGCACCACAGTTCATGGACTTTGCAGCTGCAGATCTATTGGACTATGCAATCTCTTCTTCACAATCTCACTTCAGGTTGGTATGAACTAGTGTACTGCTCAAGCAATCGTCAAGGACATGGTATGGCACTCTAACAGAAGTTATAATTTTATATGAACTAGTAGAGTCGTCATATTCATAACTATCTTATCACTAAGCACAATCATATTGTTTTATATGTGCAGTGGTATATTGCTTATGCAACATAACAATTAGTATCTAAAGTACTTGACAAGTATCGGTCAATGATATGTTGTTAACATTATGTTGCAGATATTTGTAAGCTTTTGATATGAATGAGAATTACTTAGACTTTACCCTAAGTGATCAATGTTTTATCAAAAACTCATTCATATTGAAAAACAAAATCAAACTTCTTTCTACATTAGTGATTTCTTATTTCGTGTAAAATCTTTTAAAATCACTATTGTAAATCATTTTCTCTCTATCACCATATGTTCTGTGTTACAGGTTCAGTCTCCAATGACTTTCTTTCATTAACAGTCATGAGGTTGAAAACCCACAACGTCTATCCCAGACTGTAAAGACAAACACAAAAACAGAACCAACCAACACTCTCTTACCACTAAATGTAGTATGAATGAGCGTGAGGGAGATAGTGCCTAGTGCACCACATAAGGAAGGTTTTGTAGTCAACCTAGTAGCTCTGTCTCCTACATAGATGAGTAGTATTTAAACCGAGACAACTGCTAGCCCCCATACATCTTCTCAAAAAGATGTAATGGCTGAAAAGGCACAAAAACAGTTACTAGATTCATTCTCTCAACAGGGTGCGTCTATTGAATTTTGCCTGTCGGCCAAGGTATCCGATGTAGTGTCACCACTTCAAACATAATCAATTCTTGATGCACAAGGAGAGGTTACACACACAAAGGATGAGTTGACGGAAACAAGAGTTTCGACCATTTTAAGGTCAGATTCGATTGTTCAAGGTTCGTTAGTGGACCAATTGCCTTTACAGGTGTTAGGAGAGGATACTGATCCAAAAGCCATATGTCAGTGGTCAGTGTCTACCTCCCCAGGCTTAAATCCCCTGGATGCATCTGCGGATAGTGGATCTGACATAGGCGCAGATCGGCAACTTGTTGACAATGATTCAGATATTACCTGATAAGTCACAAGGAAATGTCTTCACAGACATTAGAAGGGAACTTTGATCTTTATGCTAAATTCGTTGGATCATTGTTTACCTTCCCAGAATTCAAATCTGGAACCCTAAAAGGGAAACTAGCAACTTGTAGATTATGACTCAGATTTATCTGACGAGTTTAACAAGGATGGGGATTTGTGAACTCCCATTGCACCACCTGTGACCTCCTTAAGGATGGCTAAGGTGATTTTCCTTGCAGGTACAGCTGGATTATGGAGCTATGAGAGAAGAGTGATACACTTGTGAGAATGAGTGTAAACACGAGTGGAGAGAAGAGTGAAACACATGTGAGGTACACAAAACAGAATCACACACTCACAGTGAGGAAGAAAGAGAATCTACTTGTTATTTCTTTTCCAACCAAGTGAAATATGAGAACTCCTTCAGACGACGGCATACATTCCTTCTTTAAGGGGGAGATAAAAGCTTAAGTAATAGTTTGGAGGATTTCTCAACTAAGGGGGAGAAATAGCAGGGAGGAAGAAAAAGATCCTACATGTACACTACACCACACCATTGTTGTTTGTAACTACGGATCCTATTGTACGGGAGAGGTGGTAAACACAAGGTGATTTCCTAGTAAGGGAAGAAGCTGTTAGGGGAGTACCATTGGTTTTTATCTGCGGATCCTATTGTACGGGAGAGGTGGTAAAACGAAGGTGATCTTCTTTAATCAGTTGATTCTCATAGGGGGAGAAGCAAGAGAGATATGTGCTTCTCAACAGGAAATGTGGTTGTACAAAAGAAGATGAAACTACTTGAAGATATGTTCAGTCTAGAGGAACATCTACTTGGAATCTGGAAAATGTTAAATCTCATCCAGAACTTTTCTGCTATTTACTTTGCATGTATGTTTATATCTTTTTCTTATTTGTTAGTTGAGTTATCCTCTAGGTATTTGTGTGTTATTGTCTAACAAACAAATAGGGGGAGATTGTAAGTCATATGTCATAGCCTATTTGTATATTCGAGGATTCAACTCAACTCAAATAAGAATGTAATAAGTAAATAGTGGATCGACCGTCAAAGAGATCTCGCAAAGTAATATTTGTCAAAGGATTCAGAACAAGGTTCATCTACAGACTTGAGGAGGTAATTCACTGGAAGAAGTTCAAGAAGTTGATCATGCCTCAGTGATATAAATCAAGATCGTGGATTTAATCAAGTGACAGAGATCTCGTCAGAGTATCAATTAATTACAAGGATTTAATCTGAAGAAAATCAAAGTGTCAGAGTCAAGACATGAAGAAACGTCACGGAAGTTAGTCACTCATGAACCAGACAGTACATCGAGTGTCAACGTTGAAGTGGTGGAATTGATTCATAATTTTCAGTGATTTTCAGAAGATTTGCAGAAGAATGGTTGCTGCTCAAGACTAGAATTAATTCTCTATTAATTAATTAATTCATCTAATTTAATTAAGAAAATAAATTATATCTGCGAAGAATAATTTATTTATTAATTGAATTAATTGATTAATTAATTCTGAATTAATTTTAGGAATTTTCAGAAGTTTAATTGGATTTAATTCAAATCTTAAATCAGCAAGACAAATGGAAATGAACTAGCATGACAATCTGGATTGTCATACCGATTGTCATGCTAGGCCATTTTCCATTGTCATACCGAAAGTTACTCTAGGAGGATAATTGTCTTGCTAGTTCATTCTGATTGTCATGCTAGTTCATTCAGATTGTCTTGCTAGTTCATTCAATTGTCCTACCGAAAGTCTTGCCAGCTATAGGATTGTCATGCCAAGTCAATTCTATTCGTTTGTTGATTTAAAAAGAAGCAGAAGACCTTCTTTCAATAATCCATCATTCAAACAGAAGAACAAAGAACAAGAAAAGCAGCCGCCTTGAAATATTACATTTTTCATCTGTTTAATTCAAGATCAATTTCTAGATTGTAAAGTTAAATCCAATCAACTAGAAATCTTTATCTTGTTCTTGTGTAACAATCTAGCGGATCAAAATCCCTAGAACTTAATCTCAAATTGCGTTTAGCATTTGAATCTTTTTATTACAAAAATAGAAAAAGTTCATGTCGAATTTATTCTAGATTTGTGATAATTAATTTGAGATTAATTCCTTGTAATCGATACAGTTGTTGTAACACCTTTCAAGTTTAATAATATTTTTATTTAACTTGAATTTTGTTTCACATTTTTTATTCCGCATTTAATTCGATTATTCGGTACTGTTTGTATTCAACCCCCCCTTCTACAAACACATTGGGACCTAACAACATGAACTATCTAAACATGGCAATGGTCATAATCTAGCAGGGAGTTCTCGGGTCCAAATGTTATGAACAAAAGCAGTCTAAAGTAAATCGGACATTACGACGGCTATGTTTACGCGATTACCAATGTTTAAACTACTCCAATTAACCACCAACCAACTCATAACCATCAATACAACAAAACTTCAACGAAACCATACCACATCAGTCCATAATCTCCAAGGTTTTCAACTCAAACAACCACAATCAAGACCTATGAACTATAATCAAGCTTCAATTACCAAAACACTTCCAAATCAAACCAAACTACTAATAATCACAATCCATGCTTCTCATTTCACAAAACCAACCATTAAACTTACTAACAAATAAAGTAAAGGCTAGGGTTTGAAGTTTATACCTTCCTTGGGAGGTGTTAAGTTGCTAGGAAGCCTTAGGGAGCCTCCTACAAGCTTGATCTTTCCAAAGAAATCAAGAACACAAAGTTAGGCTTTGAAGTTTCTAAAAGTCCGATTTAAAGAACTGTAAAAATGAGGGTCTTACCATGATTATTTGGACGAGACTTGTGAACAAGAGTTGTAGGTCATCTCAATACCTTTCCAATGAGCTATAGAACACAATATTTGAGTGAGAAATGAAGGAGATACAGCAGTTTTAGTGTACTGGTTCTGTTTTGGCCGAGAGCATGAAGAACAATGCCTTGGTTTCTTTTTGATTTTGATGAAAAATGATTTGCTTGGCTTGGTTGGTTTGATTTTTGTGTTTGTTTTAGTAAATTACCTAGTTGCCCTTGATTTTGTGTGGTTAAAAAGCCACCACATCTCCTTCCTTCCCATGTCATGCTTGTGTCATCCTCATGATGTCATCCTCCCCTCCTTGTCCTCTTCTCATTGGTTGGGTGACATCATCCTCTCTAATCCCTTTGATTAACTTCCTAATTGTTTGCCTAATGACCGCTGATCTGTTATACTGTTCGCTTAACTTTCGTTTTCGTTTATCGTTTGAGGGATCATACCTGGGATCTTATTACTTAGGTTCCCTTAACCTTTCTCAATACATTATATTCCTTTTTATGATCCTCTATTATAATCCTTTAATTTAAATCCTTTTATCCTGTTACCTTATACTCAATTCTTTCCGTATCTATTGGATTTCCGGGAAAAATCAAAGTGTTCAGATTTGAATTCTGACGATCTTTACATACACTTATATCTAATATAAAGTACTAATAAAATCTCAGAATATCCATATCAAAACCCCTATATAGTGTGGCATGAAAAGTTTTCTCATTCAGCAAAAACACTATTCATAAGGGTTTCAAAATTTCCCAAAAATTGGGGTTATTACAGTCTCCCCTCCTTAAAAGGATTCCGTCCCGGAATCAGATAGAAAATGAATTGGGATACTTTCTTAGCATTACACTTTCTAACTCTCAAATAAATTTTCCCACATTGTGGTTCTTCCATCAAACTCTGAATAGTTTGATAACCCTTCTCCTAAGCACTTGTTCCTTTTCACTCTATAACCCTTCCTGGTCGCTCCATATAGGTTACGTCTGGTTGCATGTCTATGCGCTCATATGCCCCTATTTATCTGGAATCCGAATTACACTTCCTTAACATTGATACGTGAAACACGTTATGACTTGCTACATGTTCTGGGGTAAGGCTAGCTCATATGCTAACTTCCCAATACTTCTTAATATATCCAAGGGTCCAACAAATTGTAGACTTAGCTTTCCTTTCTTTCCGAACCTCATCAATCCTTTTCAAGGAAATACCTATAACAACACTAGGTCCCCTATTTCATACTCTTTTTCCTTTCGTGTCAAATCAACATACTTATCATGTCCATCTTGGGCTACTACCAGCCGTCCTCTGATTAGATCTATCATATCCTTGGTCCTTTGGACTACTGCGGGTCCGAGCATCTTGCGCTCTACAACTTCATCCTAACATAAGGGAGATCGACATTGTCTTCCCTCAAGGATCTCATAAGGCGATACCTCAATACTGGCATATGATCTATTGTCGTAAGAAAACTCAACCCGTGTTAAGTGATCATTCCAATTTCTTTCAAGTCTATTGCACAGACTCTCATTATAGCTTTTAGCATTAGAGCTTTTGCTTCTCACTACCCATCCTTTTTCCCAGTTCGTAGTCGCTACTATCTTCCGTTCCTAATATTATACTAGTTATACTTTTGCTCGTTAGCGTTCTATAACCTTTTAATAACCACGTCAACCTTAGTATCACGAATGTGTTTCCATTCCGAATACTACCACAACTTTATTACTCCTTTTTCAGCTGTTTCTATTTCCCAAAGTTTGATCAATCATATAGAAGTAAAGGAATTTGTTGAGAGATCACTATGATCATGAACACTTGTTATATTGCATAGTTAGTACAGAAGGTGGCCAGCCTTTAGTACTTGACAAACAATTAAACAATAGATGGTATCCTACTAGGCTTCTATCACACAGATAGATAGTCATTCGGCAATACCTCCCCTTCTGGAAGGGTTGTTCTTCTCAGATTACATGAAATGAAAAGAAGAGAAAAGAACGAACTGAAGAGAATTGTATATATAAAAAAAATATATACTGCCACAAAATATCTGGCTTGGAACCTACCTCTGAATTATAGAGGTTTGTCATAGGAGAACAAAACATAAACGTATTTATATCAACATCAAGTATTATCGCATCGCATTTCACATGCTTAAATATTTTTGCTATTCCGTCCATCATTCTAAGGACCCATGCTCTTCCTCGAGCTTATACACAATCACCTTTGAAACTCCCTCGACATCGAAAATCGAATCTGGTATCTCATTCTAGACCTCATCGTTACTAGAACCCATTTCTATACCGCAACCTTCTTCGTATAATAATACGACTCTCTATTGATAAGAAAGAATAAATATTCACTAGGTAGATACTCTACTTAATTAGTCTATCAATGATAACTTATACACTACCACGACCCGATTAGTGGTACTCAATCTCAACATCCATTCCAATACAACTCTCACGGTTGTAATCAGCTCGTTACTCGCAGAATCATTGCTGCCTTACTATGGTCCACCACTGACCCACTGTCATCATTCACTTTCCATGAAATCTTAATAGCTAACCATACGGAGTCCATACATGTCGTATCAAATCCTTCTAAGGAGGTAACATAATCACCATTCATGATTCATGGAGTACACTCCTGATTCTGACATACATACATGACATGAAGCAGATAAAATTTGCAGAAGAGTTTCGCTCAAAGCAACGATAGCAGGTTAATACCATTCTTAATCATATGCCTTCAATAGAAGACTTAACTCAAAGGTTTGTTTAGTCCTTTTTGAACTATGGTCCTGGCTTATCTCAAGATAGTATCTTCTGAGATAGATAGCCCGCTCATGGCGATTACACGAATTAAACCTTTACTAACTACTATTACGGTTGGGTATTGCACAGTCATCAGAAGGAATGTCAATCTTCTAAACCATAATACAACCTTCACAGTTTTAACCATCATCACTGTATTCCTCTGGCACAAGCGCCTATAATTATCCTCTTACCTTTAAAGTGTCGGCCACCTCTTTGGCCTTTCCTGATATTAAAATTTCCTTATAGTCAATGTCATTTTAACCACTTCCAAATAAATTTTCTACCTTATTTCAATCACTGCTTTTGTGAAGATGTATTCCTTAAAATCTGATGAGTAAAAAAAAAATCACCATTTTTCCATAAGTTATTGCCTCAGTCTTTAGAGGTTAATCACTGTCACGACTGACTCTCAATCATACTTAGAACATCTTTTATCTTAAGTCCTAATTGCCCTGAATAATTTCGACCATTACTGGTTCGATCCATACCTTCTCGTGGTTTAACACGTGCCTCACTTGGCATCAATATAATTACGTCATATTTCCTTTATCAACATTTCTATTCTTGAAAATTTTGAATATTACCTTTCTCCTTGTAAAACCTCTAGGTTTATCCTTGAATCGTTCCTCCTGTATTCCCTATATACAGGGAATATCAAAATACCATTTACTAATACTATAACCATTGTCTATATACTTCTGAAAAATTTCTCCACTGATTCTTAAAGGTTGTTGTTACCTTAACCCTTTCCCAATCATACTGTCAAAACTCATACTGTCCCTATTAAGGGTGAAATGCCAACCTTTAGGCATTCCCCTAGGATTCGTTTTAAGTTACGGATGTTCTATCCTTAATTCCACCTTCCATGGATAAATCAAGTCATATATCCCTGATAAGGGTGTCTTATTCCATCATTCCCACCTCGATAGTATATGTCTAAGTTCACAATAACATCTGTATTCAAAATGGGGTCAATCAATATGGCCTCCAAAAGATAACAACGATTATCCGCTTTTCTTGCCTAATTTGGTAACGATAACAAGGATGTTCTGGAAGATATTGGTCGTGTTCAACGTGAACTTCTTCTTAATAAATCCTTATTTACTTTTGTTGTTTATCTCAATAGTCATCTCAATGTTGGGATATCTTTCATACCTGGCGTCTCCCTTCCTGGGTATCAAGCCACCGGTCTTACACTTCACATTCTTGAAGGTCACTTCCTTCATCCAATTTTCCTACTTTCTTACTTTCTTGTCTCCTTGGTCTATCCGCGTCTTATTATTTATCCTTCGAACTATCTCAAGGTTTCCTCGAATCCTCCCAACTCACAGGGGAAAAAATATATGTATCTCTTATGCCCTCAACCATCAATTTTTAACTCATGGTGAATCACCCTCATCCTGACGAATGCATACTTTTCTATTTCTATTGCTACGAGTCTTTAGGGTTTCCTCATACCCAACTCCCTTATCATTCCTCAAACTCTATTGCCTTTATATTCCTTTCCCCTTCAGTTTCTTTTTATTTTTCCTTTCTCTTATCATTATTTCATGAACCAACACAACATAAGCATTGATTTCAACATCCCGTCATTCTGGATTCGTGCCCTTAGAACGAATCTTGACAACTTTTACAACTTAAATTCACAATTCATCATACTCGTCTGCCTTTGTTCTGGCTCTAAAGCTTTTACACTCTCTCCATAACCTTGGGAATTACTTTCCCGAAAACAATTGGCTGAACTTTAATCAGTTTATCATAACCTCTGGCTCCGTGCCTTTCTTGGTCTTTCACCAGCGGGTGGTCTCTCTCTTAGGAGGGTAAGTGACAAAAACAGTCTTTTGTGATTCGTCAATCATTTAGAATCTCAAATAATTCCTATATTTCCTTTAGCCAGGCTCTTGCCTCGGCTGGGTCAGCTTGTTCCATGGAACTCTGAGAGCTTAGCGACTTAAAGGTCCTGAAAGAATTTCTCACCGCACTGTCTCCTCAGGGTGGTGGTTGGGGATAATAGTCTGAGTTCTTTTTAGATAGGTCCATGAATTGCCGTATAGGAGTACCGTCTCGGGTCTCCTTTCCTTACTCGACTTTCTGTTTCCTTAGTATGAAATGTTTCATCCTACTCCCCATAATTGGGGTCATCTTTTAATTTAAAATCCTCATTTTCCACTTCATTATGTTATTGGTTCCTTCTATCTTGATGGCGTCCTCCCTGACTATCACATTCAGGGTTTGCCCTAATTCTTATTCCTCAAACTAGCTTTCATCTAAGATCTCATCTTTAAGCTCTTGAACATTTGGAACCCAAATTCTGTAGGAATACCTCATTATTCCCTTATCATCTTTCTCGGTATTAATCTTTTATCTAATTGTTAGCTCTCTGCCTTCATTCATCACTTTTTCTGGAACAATATGTTCTCTTCCGATAATTCGGACTGTATTGCAATCTCAAATATCTTTTCGGTACCGGCTCCGGTTACCTTCACTTCTATTTCCATTTTCTCAAAATCTCTTATAAACTCTCCAAAAGACATTATCATCTTGAGTCTCTCCTTTTTACTAAGGGCATCAGCCACCATATTGGCTTTCCCCGAATGATAAAGAATCTCCCAATCATTATTCTTGATTAGCTCTAACTGCCTCCTCTGGCATACGTTGAGCTCTTTCTACGTGAAAATGTACTAGAGCACTTATGGCTTAGGTAATTCTCGCACTTCTCTCCATACAAGTAGTGCCTCCAATCCTTAGGGTAAAACTATTGCCACGAGCCTAAGCTCATGAGCGGGGATATCGAATTTCATATTACCTTAATTGTCTTGACATGTACGCGATTACCTTACCGTTCTGCATAAGCACGCACCCTAAGCCCTTGTGCGAAGCGTCACTATACTTCACAAAATCTCTTTTTCCATCTGGCAACGCCAGCATAAGGGCCATCACCAACCTCTGCTTCAGTTCTTGAAAGTTGTTCTCGCATTTCTCTGTCCATTCGAACTTCTCAGTCTTACGAGTAAGCCGCGTTAAAGGGGCTACTATCTTTACAACTTGAACGAACCTCCGGTAGTGACCGGCCAATCCTACCTCTGGTAGTCGACCAAACCATGGTCATCAATTCATCAGTGGTCCTTTATCCAATCCTGTCAGGATCCTCCATGGGATCCTCCTCAACAACTATCCCTTCTAGGACAACATCCTCAACCGCTAAATTCTCAATATCAACATCATCCGGTCCTGCATTAGGACACTCTATCGGATCCACAATCCGATCTCCAATTAGTAATAAAATATCATCGCGATGTTGCTCCTCAACCTCAGGGTTCGGAGTCCCGCTACCATATACGATAACGAACTACGCTCCTATCACGATATTTATAAGGGTTCCCATAAGGGTTTTAACTGTCAGTACTACGTTAGGTAGCCCGACTATGAACTTGGCAAGAGTTCTTATTATCTTTGTGAACTTATTATCTTAACGTCATATCATCTCTGAGGTTTATAACGCTTAGCTCTGATACCATTTCTGTAACACCCCCAGATCCGCGGTCGGGGATCCGGGTCGTCACGGTCTTTCTTTCCACAATATCACTTCACTTAATTAATAATAATAACCTTATGCTGTGACCCCACACTAACTCACACCACAACCCGTTATAGTCTCAGAGATGAAATTTAAATAAGTACAAGTCTTTGAATCCACAATTTAAAAGTTATTGCAACCCAAAATGATTTCTTGATAAATTTATAGTTAATTGCCATTATCTGCCACAAGTTATAATTATACATAATTGA
The DNA here is from genome assembly GCF_009905375.1 of Apium graveolens. NCBI lineage: Eukaryota > Viridiplantae > Streptophyta > Magnoliopsida > Apiales > Apiaceae > Apium > Apium graveolens. The sequence continues at coordinate 22,031 of NW_027421112.1, read as the reverse complement.
TTCTCAAAAGTAGATGGTCTGATCTACAATAGATCTACCTCTGCAGCTATAGCAGCTACAACATCAACGGGAAGACGCGGGACGCTTCCCACGCGCTTGCGCTGGGTCTGCTGGAGTCTGGCCATCTTTCCTAACTGTTGTTGTGTGATGAAGAAATAAAGCAAGGGTGAGCAGCAAGCCCACCAAAATAATATGTATAATGATTTACAATATATGAGCCTTCTCATAGTACTCATGAAAGTCTTGATCAAAAGAAATGAACCAAGTTTGATATCTTAATGCGATGAAGTCGCAAAATATTCAGTATATATACATATATACTTTTCAAAATCTTGGAAGTCCTCTTCCATGCATAATATACACAGAGTTCTAGTGTATAACTGTATAAAAATATCGTTGCAAGGTGATCTCATATATCTACCCTTGTCTCAACGTTTTTCTGAAAATCTTTGTCATGCATAAGATAATCATTAACTAGATATAAGTTTAAAAGATGAAGTTACAAGATACCCCAAAATACTTATATCTTTCCCAAATACTACTTGAACTACCCCCGTTCAAGTTATAATCAGTTTCAAAGGTTCATCACATAGATGAGACTACAAGACAAGATTTGAATAGATTCAATCTTTGAATATCATTATAAATAATGAAGTTACGAGATACTTCATTAAGTCCCGATATATAATATATTCATATATATCTCCCATACATTTCCTGAAAACCTCTGTCATGTAAAGTATGAACAGAGTTGCAATATCCAATGAATTTGGAAGGAAAAGAATTTTGGCATAAACCAGATATCTTGCTGATCAGGCAAAGATACCAATAAGTAACCTTTTCTACTAGTAGATGGACGAATTCCCCACTGGTCATCACCCTGGTCATAATAGGACCTTATGCTGGACTGCCACTCAGCCACTTATGCATTTGATGGACTCCCACTGAGCCACTTACACTATCATGGACGCCCACTGAGCCCATGTTGCTTATGCCGACTCAATAGATGGACTTACTTCCCGAACGTTGGGTAAGTAATCAATTCATTTACCAAAACTGCAACCTTGTTGCGAATATAAAATACACCACAGAGCCGGATCCCTCAGGTTTTGAGCGAGTATTTAAATCCCCTTAAAAAGGAAGATCTTAAATATAAAAATGAGTTTTGGGATCCGCTCTAACTTTTAAAAATCATTTTGAAGACTCGAAAACACTTTATAGAGTGTTTGGAGTAAAGCTGATTTAATGAAGTAAATCAGTCCCCAGAATATTTAGAAAATGACTGAATATTATTATTTAAATAATATTCCCATAAAGAATAATCTTTATAAAAATAATTGAAGTAGAAGTATTAAAACTTATACTTGAAACGAGTATTAAATAACCAAAGATATACTTATATGAAAGTACTATCTTTATTTGAATAATCGAAAATAAGTTTGATTATTGACACCTTATTCTTTAATAAAATAAAGAATATACCTCAGCAAATAATCGGAGTCATAGATCCTCAAATGAATATTCAAATAATATTCATTAAATAATATAAACTGAGTCATAAGCCCTCGAATGAATATTCAAATAATATTCAATAAATAATATAAAAGAGTCATAAGCCCTCGAATGAATATTCAAATAATATTCAGATAAATAAATAAAAGGGTCATAAGCCCTCGAATGAATATTCAAATAATATTCAGATAAATAAATAAAAGGAGTCATAAGTCCCCGAATGAATATTCAAAATAATATTCAATAAATAATATAAAAGAGTCATAAGCCCTCGAATGAATATTCAAATAATATTCAGATAAATAAATAAAAGGAGTCATAAGTCCCCGAATGAATATTCAAAATAATATTCATTTAATATAAAGGAGTCATACGCCTTCGAATAATATTCGAAATAATATTCAATAATAAAATAAAGTTAAAGTTATCGAATAAACCTTATTCGATTAATAGTTTTGAAAACTATGACCATATATATATATAAGTATATATATATATATTTATATCCATATATACAAAATCTACCCGGGATCCTCGACTCTCGGTTTTAGAAAATATTTTCACCTTTGGGTCCCTGTACTAAGGGTATATGTAAATTACCGCTATCCTCTAGCATAGGTATTATCAACTGAATCAACAGATATATATGGAAAGAATGCGAAACAGGCATGCATATATATATACCATAGCAGCATGCTTCAATATATTGCATCATTTGCTAATTAACCAACATGCCTCTATCGCAAGATAATGCAAATACATATATTCATCACAACAACAGTTATAACGGGTAGAAAACTTGCCTGAGCGACTTGGGGTGATAAAAGGCTCGGGACGAGTCTGGTAACCTATAAACAATAAGTAAGTTGGAATTAAACCAAAGTCACTTGTAAATCTATACTTTAACTAACTTAGACTCTAACGCTTGTTTTGCGCTTATTGATTCTCTTAAGTCACTCGAGTACCCTCGGCTCCACCATTTTTAATAAATTAACCATTACGAGTTTTAAAGCGATTCCTTCGCGAGTGTCTTACCAACTGCCTAACACTCTTACCATATTGTTTCATACATTAATTAACCCTTTTTGGTCTTTAACCTATGTTTCAAAGTAAGGCGAGGGGAAATGATTCGTTCGCGAAACGCCGTTACTTGAAACGGTCGTTTCTCCTAAACCGTACATCGGAATTAAACGAACTACATATCAAAACGAAGCTCGTAACATGAACTATCTAAACATGGCAATGGTCATAATCTAGCAGGGAGTTCTCGGGTCCAAATGTTATGAACAAAAGAAGTCTAAAGTAAATCGGACATTACGACGGCTATGTTTACGCGATTACCAATGTTTAAACTACTCCAATTAACCACCAACCAACTCATAACCATCAATACAACAAAACTTCAACGAAACCATACCACATCAGTCCATAATCTCCAAGGTTTTCAACTCAAACAACCACAATCAAGACCTATGAACTATAATCAAGCTTCAATTACCAAAACACTTCCAAATCAAACCAAACTACTAATAATCACAATCCATGCTTCTCATTTCACAAAACCAACCATTAAACTTACTAACAAATAAAGTAAAGGCTAGGGTTTGAAGTTTATACCTTCCTTGGGAGGTGTTAAGTTGCTAGGAAGCCTTAGGGAGCCTCCTACAAGCTTGATCTTTCCAAAGAAATCAAGAACACAAAGTTAGGCTTTGAAGTTTCTAAAAGTCCGATTTAAAGAACTGTAAAAATGAGGGTCTTACCATGATTATTTGGACGAGACTTGTGAACAAGAGTTGTAGGTCATCTCAATACCTTTCCAATGAGCTATAGAACACAATATTTGAGTGAGAAATGAAGGAGATACAGCAGTTTTAGTGTGCTGGTTCTGTTTTGGCCGAGAGCATGAAGAACAATGCCTTGGTTTCTTTTTGATTTTGATGAAAAATGATTTGCTTGGCTTGGTTGGTTTGATTTTTGTGTTTGTTTTAGTAAATTACCTAGTTGCCCTTGATTTTGTGTGGTTAAAAAGCCACCACATCTCCTTCCTTCCCATGTCATGCTTGTGTCATCCTCATGATGTCATCCTCCCCTCCTTGTCCTCTTCTCATTGGTTGGGTGACATCATCCTCTCTAATCCCTTTGATTAACTTCCTAATTGTTTGCCTAATGACCGCTGATCTGTTATACTGTTCGCTTAACTTTCGTTTTCGTTTATCGTTTGAGGGATCATATCCGGGATCTTATTACTTAGGTTCCTTTAACCTTTCTCAATACATTATATTCCTTTTTATGATCCTCTATTATAATCCTTTAATTTAAATCCTTTTATCCTGTTACCTTATACTCAATTCTTTCCGTATCTATTGGATTTCCGGGAAAAATCAAAGTGTTCGGATTTGAATTCTGACGATCTTTACATACACTTATATCTCATATAAAGTACTAATAAAATCTCAGAATATCCATATCAAAACCCCTATATAGTGTGGCATGAAAAGTTTTCTCATTCAGCAAAAACACTATTCATAAGGGTTTCAAAATTTCCCAAAAATTGGGGTTATTACAAATAAGCCATGTGCAAATATTGCAATTGGTCTTGATTATGATGCCTTGAACAACAAGAAGAAAGATACAGGTGACAAAGAAAAATCAACAGAAAATGAAAATATTTTAGCTATGCTGAAAAAGGTTGTTTCACATATGTTCAAGGCATGTGAAGTTAACTTCGGTGAAGAAGAGTTGATTATAAAGCAAGAAATTGCTGATGGAGATAATGAAAAGAAAAATGCAGAAGCAACTCAATCTTTCAAAACTGAAGAGAAGATCGTGGAAAACCAAGGCTCCAAAACACCTGTCAAAGAAACCAAAACTGAAGATGCAAGAAAGAAGAAGAAAAATAGAAATGGGAAAATTGGGATAAACAAAAGCAACAACTTTTCTTATGTTGCAGATGCTCCAAGAAAGGAATGTGGAAAATGTGGCTCTGTGAATCATCTAACTCACCTTTGTAAAAAGGTTGTTAACAAGCCAGTTGAAGGAGCCTGCAAATACAATGAAGCAGATGCAAATGATGCCTACTCATTCTGTGACAAGTTTGATTACATCCCTTGCAACTTGAAAATAATGAAAAACTGCCACAAGTTGAGAGTAGACCTTAAAGAAAAAAAATTAGGTTTATAATAGATAGGGAAAATACACAACAGTCAATGAACTCTATTTTATTTGAAACAACTCATTCTACTTTTGCTAAATCAGTTAAAAAGAAGAAAGTACCCAACACTGCTTGGGTTGCTAAACATACTTAAAACTCATTGTGTGCAGGGAAAATGAAGAAGGTTATATGGATCATAGACAGTGGATGTTCCAGACATATGGCAGGTGATAAGGCCCTGTTATCACAATTTGAGGAGAAGGTTGTCCCTTTGGTGACCTTTGGAGATAACAGCAAAGGATTCACAATGGGATATGGCAAGATTATTTCTGGAAATATTGTCATTGATGATGTAGCACTGGTAGCTGGTCTTGAAGTGAATCTTCTCAGTGTTAGCCAGTTTGCAGATAAAGGCTTTGAAGTTTTATTCAGCAAAGAAGAATGCACTTTTATCAGCAAGAAAACTGGTCAAGTTGCTTTGAAAGGAGCAAGAAAATGAAGCTTATTTGTTGCAGACTTGGACTCGCAAATAAGGATGGAATTGTTGCATCTACACCAAGGCATCAGAAGAACAAAGTAAACTTTGGCATAAAAAGTTATCTCATTTGAATTTCAAGGCAATTAACACCTTGGTCAAAAAGGAGTTAGTGAGAGACATGCCTAATCTGGAGTTTGCCCAAATTGAAATTTGTGAAGCTTGTCAGAAAGGAAAAATGAAAAGATCAAGTCACAAGTTAAAAACTGTGAATTCTATAAGTGCAACATTGTAACTTATTCTCATGGACTTGTTTGGGCCGGTAAATGTCTTATCAATTTCAAGGAATAAATATGCACTTGTGATGGTGGATGATTTTTTAAGATACACTTGGGTAGAGTTCATGCACTCTAAAGATGAGACTCCACACATCATAATTGAGCACATCAAGAAGATTGAAAAATAGGCTGAAGATCATAATTTTGTAACGAGATTGAGAAGTGATAATGGAACAGAATTCAGGAATGCAATATTTAGTGAATTCTGCAAGAGCAAAGGTATTGTTCAAGAATTCCCAGCTGCTAGAACACCTCAACAAAATGGAGTAGTTGAAAGAAAGAACGAAACATTAGTTGAAGCTGCTAGAACAATACTGCAAGATGCCAAGTTGCCAACAAGTTTCCGGGAGGAAGCTATTAACACTGCATGTTATACTCAAAATAGATAATTTATTAGCAAGGCCCATGGAAAATCACCTTACTCAATCATGTTTAAGAGAAAGCCTACTATAAAGCATCTTCATGTGTTTGGAAGTAAGTGTTACATTTTAAAAGACAATTCTGAATATGTGGGAAAATTTGACTCAGAGGTTTTTGAAGCAATTTTTTTGGGATATTCATTGGAGAGAACTGCCTACAAGGTCTATATGATTGATCAAAAGAAGAGTATGGAAAGCACATATGTGACTTTTGATGATGACAAATGTCCAGGCTTGAAATGTCTTGATGATCATGAAGCTGAAGCCCTTGCATTTGAAAACCTCAATATTGATAGTGATTCTGATGGAGAAGATGAAGTTAATGCACAACATATGATGAATGAAGAGACTACTGGACAAGAAAATCATGGAAATAGAGACTCATCTCAAACACCTAAATTTGACAGCACAAACTCGTGGAGGGAAAGAGATGAAGGATCTACAAGTCATACCAATGATGAAGAAAATGATGAAGGCACAAGTCAACAAACTCACACAAGGAAGTGGGATAGAAGTCACACTAGAGAAGTAATTATTGGTGATCCTACTGCTGGTGTGAGAACTAAAAGTGCAACTGCTAATGAGTGCCTACATGCATGCTTTCTGTCTCAAGTAGAGCCTAAAAAAACTGAAGAAGCTCTAATGGATCCTGATTGGATATCTGTCTTGCAGGAAGAGTTTAATCAGTTTGAAAGGAACAAAGTTTGGGAGTTAGTTCCTGCACCAAAGAACAGAAGTATAATTGGAACAAAATGGGTGTTCAGGAACAAGATGGATGAAAATGGTATAGTTACCAGAAACAAGGCAAGGTTGGTTGCTAAAGGCTACTCACAGGAAGAAGGAATTGATTATGATGACACTTTTACTCCAGTTGCAAGACTTGAAGAATTAAGGATTTTTCTAGCATTTGTTGCACATTCAAATTTTAAAGTGTATCAAATGGATGTCAAGAGTGCATTCCTAAATGGTGAGCTAGAATAAGAGGTTTATGTGCGACAGCCACCTGGCTTTGAAGATCCAAAATTTCCAGATTTTGTGTATAAGTTACTCAAGGCTCTATATGGACTAAAGCAGGAACCTAGAGCTTGGTATGATACATTGTCAAAATTCCTACTTAAACATGGTTTTACTAGAGAAACTATAGACAAAACTCTCTTCTACAAGAAACATGGTGATGATATGATCCTAGTTTAAATTTATGTGGATGATATCATATTTGGCTCTACAAATAAAAAGCTTTGCCAAAGATTCTCCAAGCTTATGCATAGTGAATATGAAATGAGTATGATGGGGGAATTAAGTTATTTTCTTGGACTACAAGTCAGTCAAAGAAGTGATGGAATCTTTATCAGCCAAACTAAATATGTCAAGGATTTATTGAAGAAGTTTGGTATAGTTGATTGTTCACCTACATCTACATCTATGTCTATAGCAACAAAGTTGGATGAAGATAAAAAGGGTAAAACTGTAGATATTTCAAGCTATAGAGGGATGATTGGATCATTGCTTTACTTAACTGTAAGTAGACCAGACATTATATTTGCTACAAATCTGTGTGCAAGATTTTAAGCAAATCCAAAAGAATAACATTTGATAGATGTAAAGAGGATTTTCAGATACTTGAAGGGGACTCCAAACATGGGATTATGGTATTCTAAAGGAACTGGTTTTGAAGCTGTTGGTTACATAGATACAGATTTTGCTGGATACAGGGTTGGCAGAAGAGTACTAGTGGAAGCTGTCAATTTCTTGGACAAAGACTTGTATCCTGGTATAGCAAGAAACAACAATCTGTATCAACTTTTACAGCAGAGGTTGAATACATAGCTGCAGGAAGTTGTTATGCTCAAGTGCTTTGGATTAGAAATCGGCTAATAGATTATGGCCTGGTGTTACACAAAATTCCTATCATATGTGACAATACTATTGTTATATCTATAGTGGCTAATCCAGTTAATCATTCTAGAACAAAGCACATTGATGTAAGGTACCATTTTATTAGAGAACATGCTACAAATGGTACAATTGAGCTTATTTTTGTTCCAACAGAAAAACTATTAGCTGGCATTTTTACTAAACCTTTGGATGAAGCAACTTTCACTAGACTTGTAGGTGAAATTGGAATGCTTAATTCTTCATCCTAAGGCAAGAACTCAAATAATATTTTGCAGCAGATTAATTTTTAATAAATCATCATTTATTTGATTTAATTGGAAATTAACTGAAATATGAATTATAAATATTTCAGAAATCTCTGCATATTTATTTTTCAAAATTTAACTTAGAATATTTCAAATTTTAGGTAAACTGCCCAGTTGTTAATTTACATCTTTAATATGTAAAATTAACACAAGGCAGAATTAAAGTGATCAAAAGTATATAGAGAACTGAGTTCTCTGTAATAACCCCAAAAATTTTGGACTTTTTGTAACCCTTATGAATAGTGATTTTGCTGATTATGCTGAATAAGAAAACTTTTCATGCCACACTTTGTAGGGGTTCTTTTATTGATATTCTGAGATCTTATTAGTACTCTATATGGTATATAAGTGTATGTAAAGATTGTCAGAATCCAAATTCAAACACTTTGATTTTTCCCGAAAACCCACCAGATACAGAAAGAATTAAGTATAAGGTAACATGATTAAAAGGATTTTAATTCAAGGATTTTAACAGAGGACCATAAAAGGAATATAAAATATTGAGAAAGGTTTAAGGGAACCTAAGTAATGAGATCCCGGGTATGATCCCTCAAATGATAAACGAGAACGAAAGTTAAGTGAACCGTAAAATAAATAAACGACCAAGGGACAAGCACATATAAGTAGAATGGGAAGGGAGCTTCCAAAAGAAGGTAAAAAATGTGGTTAAAAGAGAAGGTGACATCATCAAACCATTAGGGGAAGACATGTGGCTTGGAGGTGAGGTCATCCAAGTGATGTCATCACTTTATCAAAGAAATCTCCACCAAGTATTCATTTCACAAACACAAAAATCAAAAGCAACCAAAACAAACACATTTTCTTCTTCCCCCATCTTTTTCCCTCGGCTTTTTGAAGAAAATCAAGGAAGAAAATTCCAAAAACCCAAGCTCCACTTAATCATAATTCAAGAGGTTTGTTTCTTTAGCTTCCATAATTCATAACTTAGATGAGCCATAAGTTTAAGCTCAAGATTCCATGTTTAACATAGCTAATCAATTCATCAAAGTTCTTGGTGAATAGTGTTTTCAAGAAACTAACTTTGTGTTTTCTTATGTTTTCTTCAAGATCCAAGCTTAGTAGGGATAGTTAGTGGTTATTTAAGGCTTCCTAAGTGATTCTCCACTCTCCAAGGAAGGTATAACTTCTAAAACCCTTAGTCTTAAGTTTTGTTGGTTTGGATTTCATAATGTTTAGATGATGGGTTAGTGTAATGGGTGTGTACCCATGTTTAGAGCTTTGTTTAGTAAGTGGTTTTGTTGATTTTGGAGTTAGGAGTGATACTTGTTGGATTTGATGTTCTTGGTCACATTTTGACTTGGTTTAGATGAATAAGTTGAGATCTTGAGTTATAGTTAAATGATCTTGTATTGTGGTTGAATGATGGTGGAATGGTGTTGATTGGTGGTGGTTTGGTGTTGAATTGATTTGGTAAAATTTTGGGAAATCGCGTAAACATAGCCGTCGTAATGCCCGATTTACCTTAGACTGTTTTTGTTCTTAACTTCAGGACCCGTGAACTCACTGTAAGAGTCTGACCATTGCCATGTTTAGATAGTTCATGTTACGAGATTCGTTTTGATATGTGGTTCGCTTGAATCCGATGTACGGTTTAGGAGAAACGACCATTTTAAGTAACGGCGTTTCGCGACCGAACCATTACCCCTCGCCTTACTTTGAAACCTTGGTTAAGGCCCTTAAATGACTAATTGGAGTATGAAACAATTATGCAAAGTGTATTAGGTAGTTGGTAGAGTACTCGCGAAAGAATCGCCTTAAAATTCTTAATGGTTAATTTATTAAAAATAGTGGAGCCGAGGGTACTCGAGCGACTTAAGTGAATCGTTAAGCGCAAAAGTGAGTGTTAGAGTCTAATTGGTTAAAGTCTAGATTCTTAAGCGACTTTGGTTTAATTCTAACTTATATGTTTTTTATAGGTTACCAGACTTGTCCTAGGCATTTTACCACCCCCAGTCGCTCAGGAAAGTTTTCTACCTGTTATACTGTGGTTGTGATGTATATATGTATATGCATTATCTTGTGATAAGTGCATGATTGTTATTAACAAAACTTGCGATATATTGGAGCATGCTGATATGGTATATATGCATGTCTGTTTCGTAATCTTGATATCTAATTGTTGATTCATATGCTTATAAGCTGTATAATACCTATGCTAGAGATAAGCAGTAGTTGTGTATACCCTTAGTATAAGGGACCCAAAGGTGAACATTTTCTAAACCGGGAGTCGATGTTCCCGAGTATAATATATATATATATATATATGGATATAGTTTTCAAAACTATTAATCGAATAAGGTTTATTCGATAACGTTATTTTATTTAATGAATATTATTTTGAATATTCATTCGAGGACTTATGACTCCGTTTATTTTATTTAATGAATATTATTTTGAATATTCATTCAAGGACTTAAGACTCCGTTTATTTTATTTAATGAATATTATTTTGAATATTCATTCGGGGACTTATGACTCCGCTTAATTATTAAATAATATTCTTTATTTTATTAAAGAATATGTTTCGATATTCAAACTTATTTTCGATTATTCAAATAAAGATCGTACTTTCGTATAAGTATATCTTCGATTATTTATTATTCATTTCAAGTATGAGTTTTAAAACTTCTACTTCAAATTATTTTTATAAAGATTATCCTTATGGGAATATTATTTAAGTAATAATATTCAGATATTTTCTCCAACCTATTGGGACTGATTTATTTTATTAAATCAGCATTACTCCAAATATTCTTTAAAATGTTTTCGAGTCTTCAAAATGATTTTTAAAAGCTAGAGCGGATCCCAAAACTCATTTTTATATTTAAGATCTTCCTTTCGAAGGGGATTTAAATACTCGCTCAAAACCTGAGGGATCCGACTCTGTGGTGTATTTTATATTCGCAACAAGGTTGATTTTTTGAGAAAACATCTTGATTACTTGCCCAACATTCGGGAAGTAAGTCCATCTATTTGAGTCGGCATAAGCAACATGGGCTCTGTGGGCGTCCATGAAAGTGTAAGTGGCTCAGTGGGAGTCCATCAAATGCGTAAGTGGCTGAGTGGCAGTCCAGCATAAGGTCCTAATACGGCCAGGGTGATGACCAGTGGGGAATTCGTCCATCTACTAGTAGAAAAGGTTACTTATTGATATCTTTGTCTGATCAGCAAGATATCAGGTTTATGCCAAGGTTTTCTCCTTTCCAAATTCATTGGATATTACAACTCTGTTTATAATTTTCATAACAGAGGTTTTCAAGGAGTGTATGAAATGTATATATATATAGGTGTATATATATATCGGGACTTAATGAAGTATCTCGTAACTTCATTATTTATAATGATATTTCAAGGATTGAATCTATTCAAATCTTATCATGTAGTCTCATCTATGTGATGAACTTTTGAAACGGATTATACCTTGAATGGTGGTAGTTCAAGTAGTATTCGGAAAAGATATAAGTATATTGGAGTATCTCGTAACTTCACCTTTTCAACTTATATCTGGTTAATGATTATCTTATACATGACAAAGATTTTCAGAAAAACGTTGAGACAAGGTTAGATATATGAGATCACCTTACAACGATATTTTTATACAGTTATAAACTGGAGCTCTGTGTATATTATGCATGGCAGAGGATTTCAAAGATTTTGAAAAGTATATATACATATATACTAAATATTTTGCGACTTGGTCGCATTAAGAGGTCAAACTTGGTTCATTTCTTCTTGACCAAGACTTTCATGAGTACTGTGAGAATGCTCATATATTGTTAATTATTATACATACTATTTCGGTGGACTTGTTGCTCACCCTTGCTTTCTTCTTTCATCACACAACAACAGATAGACAAGATGAACAGGATCAAGCTCCCAATTCGCAAGCGGATAGGAAACGTTTCGCAGTTTTCTGTAGGCATTGATGCCGCCGTAGCTGAGGTAGGAACTACCAATAGGCTAGGTTTTCAACTATTGATATACCAGACTTATGTATATTATGAATTGTAATAATGGCAAAGAATATGTAAATTTATTCAGAAACCCTTTTGAGGTGTAATGACTTATAATTATGGAATAAAATGACTTGTGTTATTTTTGGTATTCATCTCTGAGACTATAACTTATGGTGTGTGTGTGTGTATATTGTGGGGTCACAGTACGCAGTAGTTGGTTGACTGTTAAGATTAAGTATTGATAAGGGAAATGGAACTCGTGACAACCCGAATCCCCGACCCCGGATTTGGGGGTTTTACATTCTCGATAAAGTCTAACTGACTTATTGACAAGTCATTTTTATGACTTCTCGATTGAGTTCTTGTAGAGTTCTCTAGTAGTGTTAGCTCACAGAGTTCTCTACAAGTACAACTTTTTGACTTATCAATAACTCAGAACTGAAATAATTTAATTTAATAAATTATTTTGGTAAAATACTTTTGGCAAATTTATTCTGATTTTATTTTAATTTATTCAAATAAAAGTTAGAATTAATTATGTCCATTCTGGACAAACTGGGTATTTATTTGAAATCTCGATAAGTTATTTTTTAGTTCTCTACATAAATTAATAAAATGACTTATCGATATGTTTTTCACTTCTTAAATTGACTTCTCGATAAGTATACTCCAAATGTTTATTTTTGACTTCTTGACAAGTCATTTGATTTTACTATAAATACCCAGACATCTCGTACATATATATACTTACAACTTTCGAGATCTCAAGTGACCTAGCTTTTCAATCCAAAACCAATTTCTCTCTCATTTTCACTCCTTTTTCACTAATTTTTCTTACCCATTCACTCTTATTAAACAACAATGGCACTCAATTTTGTTAGAGCAACTATCCCAAAGAAAGGAATAAACTACTTAGCTTTTACTGATGCTAAACAAGCCCCTGATAATTTCAAGGGGTTTGTAAAATTCTTTTCTGAATCCTACCTTGCAGGAGCTTTAACTGCTAACCCAGTGTTGTACTTGGATGTTCTGCATGAGTTTTGGACAACAGCTGTGGTAAGGACTGTTATGAATGACAACTCAGTATCTCTGGTGGTAACTTGCTCAGTTAGAGGCCAACAGATAGAGTTTAATGAACAAGATGTGACCATAGCCTTGGGTCTTCCCATTGCAAACTTAATGGAGGTTCCAACCTAGGATGAATTGACTGAGTTTATGGACTTCATCAACTATGGTGGGAGAATCAACTTGTCAAGCTTGAACATGACAAACTTAAGGAAAGAATGGCCCTTTATGTTTGATTCTGTAGTGAGGGCCTTCACATGCACGAAGACAAGATATGACAACATTTCAAGTATGGTGCATAAACTGGTGTACTCTATAGCCCATAACAGACACTTGAATGTTGGTCTACTGACCATGCCCCAATCTGCTAGAGGTAAGGAAATTTTCTTTCCTAGATTTATTATGTCTACTTTAAATCATAAAGTAACATACATACATTTGTTGAATGGTATAGATAGCACCAAAATAGGCAATTGTAAGCAAGTATCCAAAATAATATTTGGTTCACTTACTACAAAGAATAAGGTAAATGTGAGTCTGAAAATCACTCCATTTATGATGGAGATATTTAGGACTTACCCTTACCCAATGCCTGACATGAGATCTAATGCACAATCTAGCACAGCTATGGTTCCTGAACCTGTGAAAGTACAAACACGGGAACACCCACATGGAGCTTCCCAAGATGAAACCAATTCTTCAAACCAACCAATAGCAGCTAGGAAACCAACCACCTCATCTTCCCAAAAGGATGAGGTGAGTAAAAAGAAGAGAAGGGAGATCACCTTAACTGTTTTAACTGAGAGTGGTGAGGACCAAACAGAAGCTGAGTCACCCTTGGTCAAGAGAACGAAGAAGAGTAAGAAATCTGAGCTGACAATTCAAACTACCTCTGTGTCCTCCCAAAAGAATTTAGTTATAAAATATGGGGATTAAACATACTCTAGATACATCCTCTCAACAGGGTGTGTCTATTGAAAAGAGCATTCACCCCAATGCATCATGTATAGAGTCTGCACAACCTGCACTTGATCAAATCCAAGTGTATGGTAGAAGAAATAAGGATGATACACAAAGTGAGGGTACATCTATTGAAGCTCCCTCATCCATTCAGGGGGAGCTGCCAACACTCACTTCTGAGCAACAATTTCTAATCTCACAAATTTCTTCTTCACTTACAACACTTGAATCCATTTCTCAAGTGCAAGCTAAATCAAGTAATTTGGTTCAAGAAACCTTGCTCACCACCCAGACACTTCAATCAGATGGTGAGAGGCTACTAGTTGGGGTAGACCTTGATGACACCATCAAAACCATGAGGGCTTCATCAGTTTTTACTGAAGACCCCATGGATGTCACAAATGCACCTTCATGTGCAAATCAGCCTTCACATGTTGTTAGGTTTGAGGGTAGTACTCCTGAGGGGGAGCTATCTAAATTCTCTCCAATTCAATTGGAGGTTCCTGTACGAGGAACAACTCCCCTCAAAACCCTAGCAGAAATTGCGTTAACAGTTGATGCTAGGAGTATAATTGCCAATGACCCTGCTATGGGAGAGGCAAGTTTATCACATTTATGTGACAGTTCTTTGCACAAGGGTTTGAGATTGGTGCACATAACGGTAACCCAGTCAAATCCCCTCCAAATTAATTGGAGGTTCCCACTACATGTGAGGAACAACAACTTGTCATAACCACAGAGCAATCTATGAGTAAAACTGTGGCTTCTGTCATAGGTCATTCTAATCAACCCTCAACTTCACAACCTCAACAACAACACTTAATCTCCCAGTGGCTTCAAGAAACCACACATCAACCATCCACCATTGAAGATCTTAGAGTTAATCAACTTGGATGCCTTGCACAGATATCCCAACAGCTACTCACATCCAACATGTCCAACCAGGACTACCAAGCTATCATGCTCACCTACCAGGCTGATGTTGAAGAGAACTAAGCTAAAATTATTGATGAAGCTGTTCAGGATGCTAACTGTGATGCTTGGCTGGATAAGAACTTCACCATTAAAATGGATGTTGTGCTAGCTAAGTTCAGGGAAGAGTACATTACCATTTTGGGCAGCAATGCTAGATCTTTAACTCCCCAAGAGGTGTATGATGCCATCAATGATGACTACAAAGCTCAAATCAAGGATTTCCATAATTTTGGAAAAGTACTTCAAATCATATTGAATGGACATCAAGATGAGATTATGAAGATGGTAAGGGAAAAGATGGATCAAATTATCCCCTCTCAGACTGAGATCAAAAATCAATACAAAACCTTCTCAGACCAAATGTCAAGGTATGATCTCAGTGGGATTGACAGGAGTGTTATACATCTAAAAGACTCATTTATTGCTTTGCACAAGGTGGTTCAAGATCACATCATCAATTCAAATGACACAAGGTGAAAGTTGGATCAAATACATACTGCAAGATACACTCATTCTCCTTTTGTGATGGATGAGATTTAAAAACATGTGCAAGCTTCACTTGGCCCATCTTCTGCTGTCTCTTCTTTACACTCCTCTTAACAAGACCTTCAAGCTCTCAAGACACAAGTGGCTTCTCTAGAAACCTCTAATGCATCTCTCACTGCTCAAGTTCAAGCTTTGACTACTCTGGTTTAAAGTCAATAATCTGACATTCAGACATTGGTGGACTCCCACAAGCATCTCCAAATACAGAACTCTATTGCTTTGGGAGCCATCATGGGCAAACTCAATATTCCACTGCCCTCACTACCTGAAGAAATAAGGCCTGAACTACCAACTCCTCTACTCATGCCTGTCACCAAGACTAAGGGGGAGATTGAGACTAGGATACAACAATCCAGGGATGCTCAAGCTAAATCCAAAGAGCCTGTTCAGGTTGGCCAAGGCTCTTCAAATGCTCAAGTTGATATTGGCAAAAAAAGACTTATCAAGGCTACAGAAGGACCCAATCAAGATCAAGAATTCAGTGAACTTCTTGCAGTCTTGAGAATATCTCTTTAAAATAACTTCATCACAAACAAAAGAGCATTGGCTAAAACTATCAATCAAGTCAGGGCAGTAGTGGTGAATGTTGAAAATTATCTACAAAAGAGGATTGTGGTCAATATCAATGATAGTGGTGTAGAAAGATGCCTTCAAGTCTCTATCTCAGAACTCTAAGGGCATCTGAGCTAGATGTTATGATTGACAAGGTTCATAGAGTCATCACAGAGGACACTAAGCTTCTCAATAAACTCAAAAATACACAGATAGTAGCTTTTCCTGAAGCCTATCTATATCCAAGCAAAGGAGTGTCCTATATATGCCCACATACCAAGAAAACAAAATCCTTAATGAGCCCAAGAATTGTGTGTGAGGGAACATGAGACTGATCATGACTATTCAATCTGACTTGAAGTATAAAACGATTAAGAAAATTGAAGATGAAGAAATGATCATTATTCTTGAAAGGTATCTGAGAAATGCTGACACCATGTTGCCAACCACTCAGTTTAATCTAAGAAGTGACAAGGATGGTGATGAGCAGAAGCATGATGAACAAAAACCTTCTGGCTCAAATCCTAGTCAACCTTCAAGGGCAACTGATAGTAACAATGAGAAGAAGGAAGGAGATGAGAAAAGGGGAGAAGAGAGAAGAAGCAAGAGAAGGCATGATGGCTCGTAACCACACCAAACCCTAAAAATCCAAACAACTCCAGCTCAACCCTCAAAGTCAACAACCTCAATCATCAAACCTCCTCTAACCTCTAAGCCAAAGTTTCTATATAAAGAAACTGCAAACACCTTCCTAAAAACTCCAATCATATCAAACCAAACATCTCTTAAGAAAATCACAAGCTTACCTTTAGACAAACCTTCACTCAAAATTCACTACAAAACTGTTGGCAGGAAACCTAAGAAGACTAAGGATGCTGAAAAAGTAAAAGTTATTAAAAAGGCCATCTGGAACTGCTTCAAGCAAAATGACTTTCTACCTTTAAATTGGTGCATCTCAAATGAAGATTATTTTCAACAGCTAGCTGAAACAATAGTTAGAGTCTGGGTTGTTACTCTAAAGGAAGTGAGAATCTACTTTCAAGATGGGTCCTTCACTTTCCTTGGCAGCAATTTGATGGACACTCTCTCTACAACAGAAATTAAGAGAGTGATAAGTTTATTGAAGGACAAGGACACTGCTACAAGAGCATGTAGATCAGTTCTAGCTGAATGGTTGATTGCAAGGGAGGAAAGAAGAGCAAGAAGTAAAGCAGAATATAAGGAGAACAGGAGGAAATATGATGAAGAGATTGAAATATACATCAAAAGATCAGAAGAACTCAAAGCAAACGGGATGAGTAGAATCTCCAAAGATGGAAGATTTCTGAATGTAAAAGCTGGCTCATTTTTAAAATTCAAAATTGAGATGTTAGATGGTTATCAAAAACAAGACAGACTCAAACTGATAGAAGCTCTAACAGGGACTCCAATCATAGAGGAACTTGAAATTTTTGTATATTTAAAGGATCTCATTATAGAAGAATCAAAAGTTCCAGTCTTTGTCTGATGCTTGTATTTACCCAACTCAAAATCATCTAATATACATTGCTATAATTATGTCAACTTCTATATTAGTTTTATTTTCCATTAACTTGGAATTAGTCTTGTTAACATGCATGAATTTGTGTTAAGCAATCCTCTCACAAATTGGGGGAGATTGTTGTGCAAGACATGCCTGTACTTTAACAAGACTAAGTCAAATTGATAACCCTAAGTAAGTTATATTGTAATCTTAGTTTGCATTTTGTATTGTAATATTTAAAGTATGTAAAAAACTCAAAAGAGCATACTGGAGTCTTTTTCTTTAAACAGTATCAAGCCTAAGAATTCTATCTGAAAGAAGATCAAGAAGATCATGTCTCAGAAGAATTATGAAGAAGCTTGGAGTTGAATAAATCTGTTTTGGGAAAAATGTTCTAAGTCAAGATCTCTACAAGTCACAGATTTAGTGTTATAGAGAAGTCATTCGAGAACTCCAGAATGACTTATAGAGAACTCAGGATAGCTACAAGAGAACTCAGAGATATCGATAAGCCAAATTGAAGACATGAAGATTGGAGATATCATCTTGTTAATAGGCATGGATTTGTGTTAAGCAATCTTCTCACAAATTGGGGGAGATTGTTGTGCAAGACATGCCTGTACTTTAACAAGACTAAGTCAAATTGATAACCCTAAGGTAGTTGTATTGTAATCTTAGTTTGTATTTTGTATTGTAACATTTAAAGTCTGTAAAAATGTCAAATGAGCAGAATGGAGTCTTTTTCTTTAAACAGTATCAAGCCTAAGAATTCTATCTGAAGGAAGATCAAGAAGATCATGTCTCAGAAGAATTATGAAGAAGCTTGGAGTTTAATAAATCTATTTTGGGAAAAATGTTCTAAGTCAAGATCTCTACAAGTCACAGATTTAGTGTTATAAAGAAGTCATTCGAGAACTCCAGAATGACTTATAGAGAACTCAGGATATCTACAAGAGAACTCAGAGATATCTACAAGCCAAATTGAAGACATAAAGTTTGGAGATTTCGACAAGTCATTTCTTCACTAGAGAACTCAGAGTTATCGACAAGTCAAATATTACTAGAGAACTCTGAGTTATCGACAAGTCAAATTTTACTAGAGAACTCAAAGATATCGACAAGTCTAAATTTACTAGAGAACTCTGAGTTATCGACAAATTAAATTTGACTAGAGAACTCTGAGTTATCGATAAGTCAACAAGTCACTCGAGAACTCAGAGATATCGATAAGCTAAAGTGAATACATGAAGTGAAGAAATCTCGATAAGCTAAATTCTCTTATAGAGAACTCTGAGACCTCTACAAGTCTGATCACCTCTGGAGGATTAGAGATCTTGATAAGCCATTATACTTATCGAGATGTCAAGTTCTCTATATGCCTAACTGGAGATCTCGAGGTAAAATCTCAAACTACAAATTGCAGACCAGTTCAATATCCAAGATTAACAATCAACAAATAATTCAATCAGTTGGATTGACAAGTCTACAAAAAGCAGCTTGAAGAGTGTGCAAGATCAAGGGTGTAACGCCCTCCAGACCCGGGGTAAGTCTGGGGGTTACTTGCTAATCTCCAAACCTGTATAATCTGAATAACAATAATAATGAAATATATCTAAACCCCTTTAACACTAACCAGGATCTTTTTAGGTTAAAGTATGAAAACAAGAACCACTAACTACTTTATTACAAACCAAATTCAAAATCTTACAAACTCTTTTTATTACAAACCATTATTTAACCAGTTTTAAACTAAGTTCATCTTTATTCAAACATACACACTAACTATCTACATTCCACCTGTTCGGGCAACTCAAAACTTTCTTCCTGGATTAGAATCAACACCTTGGGTATGAGAGGGTCCCGCGGCTTGACCCGCTTCTTTATTAACTCGAGTCCTGATAGGTTTCATATTCCTTTTTAACTAAAAATAATAAGGTGAATAACAATAAAAAGGGGTGAGCCAATAATTGCTCAACAAGTCCGCAAAATATCAACAATGTTAAAGCAATTTAAATGAATCGGTAATCTGGGTACATCTGCAAAGATATAACCCTGCGAGAATAGAAAGAAGTTCATTACTGGTGAATACAAATGAACTAAACTGGACACAAGTTCGCACCTATACCTTGCTGATCAGCCAGGATACAGTGCAAATATATATCTCACTATATAGATCCAGTCGGGTACCCAGGCTCTACAGCCCATATCAAGGATCCGGTTATGTCCCGGTCCTTAGGATCAAGTAAAACTTATCCCAAACATCATTATCCAGTCCATGGAGTAGCAACCAGAACAATAAGTATGCTTTGATATATTCTAATCACTAGAATATACCAATGTATATATGTAACAATTGAAATACGAATAGAGAATTCAAGGAAAAGAAGAAATCAAGAATCAAAATGAAATATGAACAAGAGAATAGCAATTGTGTATCAGTGTTTGTGAATAAGAATCAAAAGAGTGCAAGTGTGATAAGAATCTGAAGAAACGTCACTATTCTAAAGTTAGAATAGGGAAAAACTTGCCTTCCACGCAATTTACTCCAAGTATTTCACCTTCGTCTATCACCGGATCAATCCGCCTTGCTGGCTTGGCTTCTATCAAGGAAATTGAATGATTTAGCCATCTCGTATCTCAACCGCATCTCAAACCGACTTCACGTAGCTCATATTGTCTACCCATACGCGTATTATTGACTCGTATATTATTTATCAACAAACAAAACTCGATTAACCACATAAGACACATAAGCACATATGCCACATAATCATTTTTAGGTTTAAAATATTTTTTAGAATCAAAGTTGACTCGCAGTTCGCTTTACTGGTCATTATCTGGCTCGTTTTCTATTTTTTCTGGATTTTTAGACTCGCCTCTACACGCGATTCGGCTCACAATCAAATAATATCAAAAATCAACTAATTTCTAGAAAAAATTAGGATTTAATATTATTTTTAATGAAAATTGGCCTTTTTGCCCTCTGTTTTTTGTATCTTTTTGAAGATATGGATTCCTTGGGAGTTTCAGCAACAGTCATTCTTCTAAGCCTTTTGAGAAGCTTAGATCCCCCAATTTCAGAATCCTTCTGAGAAGAAACTTTCTCAGCTTCTTTGACAACAGGTTCTGATGTAGAAACCTGTTCCTCACTGTCTGACTCATCTCTTAAAGTAATCTTCCTTCTCTTTTGAGGTGTTTGAGGAACAGTCTTTGTCCTCTTAGGCTTGGAAGATGAAGGTTTCACAGTAGGTGCTGAGGATGAGGGTTGAACTGTCTGTGAAGCGGAGAGATATGATTTGATATATTGCCTGAGGGTTGGTTGAGTAGTATGAGTGGTATGTTCTGATGGTTGTTGTGGTGTTTTGGAGGTGGTTGTTGGTTGAACCATCAGGATAAACAGATCTATAGGAATCAGGATCAGCATTTACTAAGATCTGTTTTACAGACTGAGGAATCTGTAAAGGTCTAATCATTTGTTTCTTAGTGTCAGCATTTACCAGGTCATTAAAGTAACGTTTTGCACTTTGAAAGGTGGAGTTAAGGTACTGGTTAGTCGAGGTTCATCAATACAAAAAGTATATATAAGTTGACAGAATCTAGCAAAGTAGACAACATTCCTATCCTCTGTCATCCTATCCCCAATAAACCTATTATAGCAGTTGTAAAATCAAAATGAGTTTGGTTTATAATGGCATACCCGATGTGCTGACTCATTATGGGGATGGCATCAAAATTCGAACACTTGTTCCCAAAAGCTTTAGTGATGCAGTCGAAGAAGAAGCTCCAGTCCCTTCTGATATGAGCCCGTTTTAACTGCCCAAGCTTTGCCAAACTCTGTTCATACCCCAAACTGACCATTAACTCCTGAAGAGCTGATTCCTCTGGAATTGAAAAAGTACATCCTTCTGGGAGATGTAGAGCCTTGCATATTGTACCAGGAGTGACTGCATATGGAGAATCACCCACTTCGAAAATAATACTAGGAGTACCATTTTGACCACCATTATCAAATTTTTCAGTCCTCCAAAGTGTCAAAACTTGTTGGCTTGAGAAGACTGAAGGTTGGGTCAATGCATACCCGATGTCACTGTGTGCAAGAAGATCTTGCACAAAATACAATTCAGACGGAGCTTCAGCATTATCAAGAATTGCAGCATAGTTGTTTGGAACAAATTTAGCTCCATCAATGATTAAATCCTTAGGTGCCATGAAATTAATCGAGATTTATAAGTGCCTGTTAGGTGTTTGATAGAATGTCTATATGAAAAACCAACGTTAGAAGAAGAAAGAGAGTAAAAGGAAATAGAGAGAAAAAGTATGAAAGGAAATAAAAGATTA
>NW_027421111.1:0-43983 GCF_009905375.1 Apium graveolens | reverse complement strand
GTTATAACGATCCCAGTTGACACCAACCGACATGCCGATATATGGATTTGCTGGAGTAGAATGTCATGTGGAAGGGATAATCAAATTGCCAACCACCATAGGAACGGAACCAAGGCAAGCAACGCAGATGTTGGATTTCGTGGTGGTAAAGGCTAGTTCAACTTAAATAGCTATCATGGGGAGAACAGGGATACATGTCTTTAAGGCAGTCCCCTCTTCCTACCATTCAGTTATGAAGTTTCCCACCCGAAACGGAATTTTAAATGAGAGAGGAGATCAAAAATGGCTAGAAGCTGTTATGTGGCCTCTTTGAGGGCAGATGGAGTCGGGGGCAGGTTCTTCCTATTGAAGATATGGATGTCCGAGAAAATGACGAGAAAAGAGGAAAGCCAGCAGAAAACTTGGTTTCAGTTCCTTTAGACCCCGAGAATCCTGAGAGGATGACTTTCATTGGAGCCACACTAGAGGAGCCCCTTAGAGGAAAGTTGGTGAAATTTTTGCAAGAAAATAGTGATGTATTTGCATGGTCAGCAGCTGATATGTCAGGCATAGACCCGGAGCTGATTACTCACAAGCTAAACGTGGATCAAAACTAATATATATAATTGCTGTATTTAATTCTAAGGAACGTGAGCTTCAAGGCTCGATTTTGACTGCTCTTGTGTTTCGTGACTCAATCTGCCTTAACAAGATGCCTACGTACCTTGCTAATTGCCAAGGATCAAGTCAAAAACGTAGTTCTTGGTCTGTGGGGTGAGACCTCTTATATGATGTTGGGAGTCCTTGAATTGGACTTGGTATAGGAGACTTGGGGGTCAAGTCTCTGAATTGGGATAGACTTAGGAGTCCTAGGAGTAGGAAGCTGATTCCTTATCCCATGAGGTTCCTTGGAGGCCAATCTACAAGGATTTATATCCTCACTAGGACTTATCTTAATAGTTGTTTTTCTCCCTTATTTATTAATTACGAAATTAATAAATAATCAGGGTTTTTGGGCCTTCTTTGTTCCATCAGGCCTGATCTAGTCCATCAGACCTGATCGATATGTTAACCTTTCTGGTCTGAATGTCATACATCTTCTTATTGGGCCTTGCAGCCCAAACTATAATATTATGTAATCAAGATTTATTATCCCTATCATTTGCCCCCCAACTTTTGGGAAACATTGATTAGGTTTCGCAGAAGTTAAGTCTATTCATTCCCTTACAGGGTTTCGTTTTTGCGTAAAGTATGGAGCGACCTACACGTTTACAACGATTTTTCCTTTTATTCAGGAATTATCCTTAATTCCGGGATTTATCCTTAATTTTCTGGACTTTTCCCTTAATTTCTGGGATTTATCCTTAATTTTCTGGATTTTTCCCTTAATTTCTGGGATTTATCCTTAATTTTCTGGATTTTTCCCTTAATTTGGGATTTATCCTTAATTTTCTGGATTTTTCCCTTAATTTCTGGGATTTATCCTTAATTTTCTGGATTTTTCCCTTAATTTCTGGGATTTATCCTTAATTTCTGGATTTTCCCCTTAATTTCTGGATTTATTCCTTATTTCGGAAAATATTTACATTTTTCAAAAATATTTTAAGGAATTTCCTCAATTTCTGTAATTTTTCAGAATTTTTTTTTTTTAATACAGATTTCGACCAGGAATCCATTCGACCAGGATCCTGGTCGAATTAACCTTCAGTATGCCTTGGTCGACTGGATTTCGAGCAGGGTGCATTCGATCAGGAATCCTGGTCGAATTTCGACCAGGATTTCCCCCCTTCTTTTCTTTTTTTTTCCGACTAGGATTTTCTTCCCTTTCGATCAGGATTCTTGTTTTTTGACCGAATTAACCATCTTTTGTTGCCCAGGTCGACGTACATTCGGGCAGGGTCCATTCGACCAGGATTTTACCCTGCTACCTGGTCGACAGGGTCAAAAAAACGTTCTGGCATTCTGGTCGAATGAAACAGTCATTTCCCTTTTCAACCAGGAATTTTTGGTCAGGATCCTTCTCTTGACCGAAATAGCCCTTTTTTCAGCCTTGGTCGAAGGAAAATCGACCTCAATGCACTCGACTAGGATCTCGGTGCAAGTCCTGATCGAATTGGGTCAGGCTCCTTCTTTATAAATTTTTTTTTTTATATTCTGGATTTGGGCCCTTAAATCTGGGCTAAATTTCTTCCATCCCGAACTTGGGTCCATGAATTGGATTCTTTTGGGCCAACTTTTTAATGGGTTAAAACTTGGGCCCATTTCAACCGGGTTTGTTTTATTGGGGTTGCCCTTTGGGCCCACTATTTTTTGCTGGGCTTCAATAAACAATATTCTGGGTCCTAATTCTCTAATTAACTGGCCCTTTTTTCTGAACTGGGCTTTTCCATAGGCCCAATAATTCTTGGGCTGGTCCCCTTTTCTAAACCAAAGTTCCAGAATCTTCTGGAATTTTGAGGTTTTTTTTTATGGAATTTTTCTTTAATTTCTGGATTCTTCCAGAAATTTCTCAAATATGCACTAAAATCCTTTCAAGTACTTGGTGAAGCATTCCAGAATGTTCCTGAAGTTGGGCCCAAATGGGCTTTTCTAGGCCCAATTTCCCCTTTCTTCTCCTATATAAAGTGGGGGAGGAGTGTGCTTTCATTCACACTCTCCACCCTTCATTTCACACATCCTTTCTCAAGCTTCCTAACCTCCTCCTCTCTCAACTTCCCTTCCTTAGTTTCCCAGCCCTCTTTCTTTCAAAGTTTCCACGCTTTTCCAGCTTTGCTAATGGCTGACAAGAGTTCCGAGAGGGCGGCCAAGATAGCCTCGGCTTCAAAACGAGGTAAGGATATCGAGATCCGTTCTTCGTATATGTCTTTAATCGATATGATTAACACTAGGGAGGATGAATATCCCTCTACTGCACACCTCGATTCTTTTAATCATTGTAATACTTGGCACAATATAGATTTCGATAAACTAAATGCACGTTATAACGTCCTTCCTCCTCTTAGATTAGTTCCAGTTTCTGGTGGTGACCGTACTTGTCATTGGAGACCCGAGACTCTCTTTATTTACACAGATGCCCTTAATGCTGGGCTTAGGTTTCCTTTCCACCCTTTTATTCCTCATCTTTTAGCTGATTTACAAATCAACCCGTGTCAGCTTCCTCCAAACGCCTGGAGGAACATTTTATGTTTTATGGTCTGCTGCCTTAGGGAGGGCTTTCCCTTTCTGTAACTGTTTTTAAGAAGGTCTTTCAGTGCTATAATAGCTCTTCCAGTATTTGTGGCTGGGTCTATGTCAAGCAAAGGCCCAAAAGTAAACACATCTTTAACAGCGCCTCCATCCTGATAACAACCAAAACTGGAGGAATAGTTTCGTTGGGTTACGCTAGGAGAATGGTGACTGGGGCACACTCTTCCGATCTTCCGATCTTCCTTCGGGAAGGTCAGTGATGGTAGCCTCAAATCATTCACTTAACTCTGAGGAAACTATTATTTATAATAGTCTTACTCAGGACAACGGCACTACTACCAGCTGGACTCTCTTAGAGGAGTTCTCCCTCATTCATGGGAATATCATCTGTTTCTCAACAGGGTATTTTTCTTCCCTTATCATCTTTGTTTCATTTCATCATTATTAACATCACTTATTTTGTTTTTTTGCCTTGTTTTGCAGCTGCTAAGGAGATTAACGAGGACAATGTTCCTCCTGTTGAAGAGACTGCTAGGATGAAGAAAGCTCGGCTCGCAGGCCTAGACACCCGGGGAAAGGTGACAGAGCCTATCTTCTTGAGAAAGCACAAGGATCCTATGGGGGAGGCTTCAGCTGAAGGAGCTGAGGGCCATAATGCTCCTATCACTGCTGCTGCCCTGCTGCTGCTGCTACAGGCGCCTTTCAGCCTCTCTGGGGATTCCGCCGAGGGGATACCGTGGTTGGTTCCACGAAGCATGCTTGGGATTGGTCCTATCATAGTGACTCCCAAGGACTTTACTGACGTGGTGGCCACCCCTGACTTGAGAGGATTAAGCTCATGGGAGCCCAGTCTCTGGTTCGGTATGCCTTCTCTTTTGAACTTATCTTTCATTCTTGTAGCATTTTCTTGCCTTATACTTTGTCTATAGCTTTACCCTTCTCCGCCCGAAGTACCACCAGCTCGGCGTTAGACTCTCCGAGTTCTTCCTCCTTGCGCTTGAGCTTCTTCTCCAGGTTAGCATACTTCTTCTGTTGCCTCAAGACAAGGGAGTCGATAATGGGGGCAAAGAGAAGGATGATAAAGAAAAAGAATATTGGGTTCTCTATTTTGATGGAGCATCAAAAACAAACTCCAGGGAGCAGGATTGGTTTTGCAAAGCCCTGATGGGTTCTTAATTGAGTATGCTATGAAGTTAGACTTCCCAACCACAAATAATGAGGCAGAATATGAAGCCCTGATAGCTGGCCTTGGCCTAGCTGGAACACTTAGAGTCAAAAACTTAAAGGTCCGTGGAGACTCGAAACTGATCATATCCCAGGTAAAGGGAGAATTTGAGGCAAGGGATGATACGATGGCTAAGTATGTCCGCCTCGTAAGGGCTGTGATGACCCAATTTAATGAATGCCATGTTGAACACATTCCAAGGGAAGAAAATGCTAAGGCATGCGTTATCAAATTTGCTTCATCTGAGATAGAAGAAAGTTCAGGAAGCGTGTACTTCCGTGTTTTGAAACACGAAGCATAGATGTTAAGCTTGTGGCTCCCATAGGCCTGGGGACGTCATGGATTGATCCCATCAAAGCTCACATTCAAACCGGTTGGTTGCCAAGCGATGCAACTGAAGCACGGAAGTTGACTGTTCGGGCACTAAGGTATACTTTGGTAGATGGGATTCTGTACAAAAGATCTTTCGTGGTTCCTTACTTAAGGTGCCTCAGGCCCGATGAGGCATGCTTGGCTCTTGAAGAAGTGCATGAAGGTATTTGTGGACAACACTTGGGGGGCAGGGCCTTGGCTCATAAGATAACCCGTTTAGGCTTCTATTGGCCAGAAATGATGGCTGATGCCAAAGAATATGTGAAGAAGTGTGATCGCTGTCAGAAGCATGCACCAGTTGTTAGACAACCCCCCGAGATGCTGACCTCTATTAACTCGCCTATTCCCTTTGCTATGTGGGGGATGGATATTCTAGGGCCTTTCCCTATGGCCACGGCACAAAGGAAGTTTTTGATTGTAGCCATTGATTATTTCACCAAGTGGATTGAAGCCAAACCCTTGGCCAAAATCACGACTAAGCAAGTTGCACAATTCCTGTGGGAAAACATTATGTGCCGATATGAATTCCCGTATCCTCGTCACTGACAATGGAACACAATTCAACGAGGAATTCAAGAAGTATTGTGAAGAAAATGAAATTGAGTTACGGTTCACCTCTGTGGCTCACCCACAAGCCAATGGGCAAGCGGAAGTAGCAAATCGAATAATCCTGGATGGACTAAAGAAGAGGATCGAGAAGTCAAGAAATAATTGGGTGGATGAGATACTTCCCATATTATGGGCCTATAGGACTACCTGTAGAGTCACGACAGGAGCAACTCCTTTCATGTTGGCATATGGGGCAGAAGCAGTAGTTCCCGTGGAGATATCACATTCCTCTCCAAGGATTCAGGCTTTCAATGCTGAGGAAAATGAGGAAGGACAAAGGTTAGCTCTGGACTTAATCGACGAAGTGCGAGATGGGGCACATGCAAAGATAGTAGAGTATCAGAAGAAGGTTTCATTCTACTACAACCTAAGGGTTAAAGAAAGATTTTTCAAACAAGGTGACCTGGTCTTGAGGAAGATAGACGCTTCTGGTGTAGGACAGAAAGGGAAGCTTGCCCCGAATTGGGAAGGGCCGTACAGAGTCAAGAGTGTGCAAGGTAGAGGAACCTACAAGCTAGAGACTATGGATGGTTTTGAAGTCCCGAGAACTTGGCATGCACAAAACCTGAAGGTTTACTATGTGTAAGGCAGTTGGATACGATTCTCACTTGTCAAGATGGCGAGTAGGTTGAAAAGCACCTTGAAGCTTTGCGTGCTTAGAATTTATATGTTCTAGTTTTATTACGAAGTTTATTAAGACTTGTGTAAGGGACGAATCCCAGACAATTTTATGAAATGAAACAAAGATGATAAGGAAGAAAAAATACCCTGTTGAGAAACAGATATTCCCACGTGAATGAGGGAGAACTCCTCTAAGAGAGTCCAGCTGGTAGTAGTGTCGTTGTCCTGAGTAACCCATTATAAATAATAGTTTCCTCAGGAGTTAAGTGAATGGATTTGAGGCTACCATCACTGACCTTCCCGAAGGAAGATCGGAATATCGGAAGAGTGTGCCCCAGTCACCATTCTCCCAACGTAACCAACGAAACTATTCCTCCATTTTGGTTGTTATCAGGAATGGAGCGCTGTTAAAGATGTGTTACTTTTGGGCCTTTGCTTGACATAGACCCAGCCACAAATACTGGAAGAGCTATTATAGCACTGAAAACCTTCCTAAAAACAGCTACAGAAAGAGGAAAGCCCTCCCTAAGTCAGCAGACCATAAAACATAAAATGTTCCTCCAGACGTTTGGAGGAAGCTGACAGGGTTGATTTGTAAATCAGCTAAAAGATGAGGAATAAAAGGGTGGAAAGGAAACCTAAGTCCAGCATTAAGGGCATCTGTGTAAATAAAGAGAGTGTCGGGTCCCATGGCAAGTACGGTCACCACCCGAGACTGGAACTAATCTAAGAGAGGAAGGACGTTATACGTGCATTTATTTATCGAAATCTATATTGTGCCAAGTATTACAATGATTAAAAAAACGAGGTGTGCAGTAGAGGGATATTCATCCCCCTAGTGTTAATCATATCGATTAAAGACATATACGAAGAACGGATCTCGATATCCTTACCTCGTTTTGAAGCCGAGGCTATCTTGGCCGCCCTCGCGGAACTCTTGTCAGCCATTAGCAAAGCTGGAAAAGCCTGGAAACTTTGAAAGAAAGAGGGCTGGAAAACTAAGGAAGGGAAGTTGAGAGAGGAGGAGGTTAGGAAGCTTGAGAAAGGATGTGTGAAATGAAGGGTGGAGAG
This sequence comes from Apium graveolens, assembly GCF_009905375.1. Lineage (NCBI taxonomy): Eukaryota > Viridiplantae > Streptophyta > Magnoliopsida > Apiales > Apiaceae > Apium > Apium graveolens. The sequence continues at coordinate 36,920 of NW_027421111.1, read as the reverse complement.
TGTGAATGAAAGCACACTCCTCTCCCCCCTTTATATAGGAGAAGAAAGGGGAAATTGGGCCTAGAAAAGCCCATTTGGGCCCAACTTCAGGAACATTCTGGAATGCTTCACCAAGTACTTGAAAGGATTTTAGTGCATATTTGAGAAGCCTTTTCCAATTTTTTGCGAGACAAAATGTACCAGAAAAAGAAAAACGGAAGTATATCCCCAGTACATTAGTTTTTGAACTAAAAGCTTCCAACCAACTCATTCTGACTGAGCAGGAATTTCACAGTTTTGATTAATATTCTTTTATGTAAAACACCTTAACTAGAAAAAGCTTTTCTAGTTTCAGTTCGCATCAGTGATGGATCTTCAACATTTCTTTAAGTTTCACTTACTCTAACGAAAAATTATTTTGCAGCGAGCCAGCGACCAAAAATCTATGTTAATTGCCACTTGGCATATAGAGATGCTAGCCATCTCCCATAGATTGAGACCTGTATTAACCTTTATACAAAAAACTTATGAACTACATGGAAAAGGTATTCGAAAAGTGAGTTCCAGTTTCCCTCCTTTATTCATCTATAACCTTTTAATTATGGTCAAAACAGGGGCAGTTAATAAATAAGGAAATGTTAGGTTCAGTTATAATAGTACATTTCAATAATGCACATTTTTCTGATCATGTGGTATATAGTGTTTTCATTTCCTTAATTTAATGGGAATATACTATCCACATTACAGTTTTGCACTCATTTCCTAAACCCTATAAAAGCATAGAAAGATGCAAAATTTGAATAGTAACACCATACTTAAGTTTTTGTCGAGCACTGCCATTTTCCCATGGCGGATCAATTACTATAAGATTGAAGCAGCGATCAGACTCGGCCGCAAAAAGGAGTTGTAAATTTATAAATCATATGGGTAAAGGTGAAATGGTAAAACAATTCTCCAAATTAAATATATTTTAGGACGGCTTTTCCTCCAACTAATACTGGGCTTAATAGCATTTCTAAATGCACTTAAAAAGGGGGAAGTGAGAGAAAACTAAGAAACACAACCACAAAAAAACAGCCCCATTGTGGCTAATACTGCAAAGTCACAGCACGGAGAAGTGGTAAATTTCGGGTGTTCACTCTTCTTTCTCTCATATCCATAAATCTGACTTCATATTCTTAATATACCCAATGTGTAATTAACAATACAAATATGTCATGTGACAATTAAATTAAAGATGCAGTCAAATAGTTGAACAATAAAATAAATAAGGAGTTAAATGGGCTTTGTGGCGATAAAGGGACTTGATATGATCAATTTTAGACACAAATCAATCAGAAGAAAAATGTTACAGTTTAAAATTAATCAAAATCATTTGCCAGTAAAATTCATTTTAAGATGCTTGTTTTTTGAATGATTAAAAAGTCCAGTTTACAGTTATGATTAACATTCAGATAGGGATGCAAGTTGGCAAGATAAATTGATAGTCTAGATTTTATATAGAACTTAAATATAATTACACAAATTGCTAAAATATAGAGGAAAATTAATGGACAGCAACCCTCCCCAAATGCAGGAACTCAATGAGCTTATAGTGCAAAAGCTGCACAAATAATTAATTGGTTTAAGTCATTCGCAACAATCAGTGAAGTGAATATAACACTTGCCAAAACCTTTACTTATGTTTTGCCTTTAAACTATCATTGTTAACCGATCAGTTGTCAACAACAGATTTATCAAGTTTACATATACTAATTCTTTAGTTTTTCTTAATAAATATAGCTTTTAATTAGAATCAAGTACTTTTCAGCAAAGATTACCAGGAATCAGGTTGTGAATCTTCCCCAAATCAGACTTCCACATGTCAAGAGAAATATAATCATGATTAGAATGTTCAACACCAACATTTTTCAAAGTATACAAACACAAATATGGAGAATTTTATTCGATTTCATTTTAATTTACTAAATTGAAAAGATAACATAATACAAAGAAGTGGAGACATAGATAGATATATGTTGTATAGGCAAAATTTATTGCATACCATAAAGAAGCTGCTCTCTCTAGGTAATATGTATTTGTTGTTTAAAAATATGGCCTCCGCGTCATTGCTAGTCTCATTCACAACCAAGTTGTCAAAGAGCGGAATAGTTTTAGATTCACATGACTGGATGCGGGAGAAACCTGAGATTTCAATATTTAGTACTAAGCTAGATTGCTCAAATTACATCAGGTCAAAGGAAATGGATGCATTAAAAAGCAAGTACTTTCTATACAGGAGCCTAATCAAATACAAGTTTTACGGTAGAAGTTAGTTAACAAAAGTGTTTGAAGGTAGAAGCTCATCTTGAAGTGCCTCCACAAAGTGCAATATAGAAACCAAAAGATGAAACTAGCAATACAAGGACACGTGTTCTTCGAACCAATTATGTTAGAAAAAAAATTAGAATTAAATCCCCTGATACCTTGTACTTCCACCTCTACCCCACAATTACTATTTTAATAGGTGTTTACCGCATCCAGCCTGAGCGAAGACCTTGTGTGCATGTGAATTTTATTCTTGTATCTCAAAATTCCACAAAAAAATAAAATAGACAAGTACTGAAATTGACCTGCTACTCAACAATGTAAACTACTAAACTAGTAACCAACAATATGTGCGTTTTTCTTTCTAAATACCAAATAATCTCTTATCCTTCAAAAAAACTCTATCACCTCCTCTCTGGTTATACTTTTTTTCATATTCTATCTGGAGGTAAATGCACTAGCTATACAACAAGAATGGATCACATCACACATCGCGTTATCCACAAAACAAGAATCCAGATTCAAAAAGTGGTTGAAACTTGGGATGTAAACTTTGATATCACTAAAACCTGGACAACTGTTCAGTTTTCCATTGCTAATGGACTGAATCCATCAGTGTGCCATATTCCGTGGTTACGAGCAAGCAGAAATTACTCAGGTCCAATGACTTATTGCTTTTGAAAATCTAAGCTTTCTTAAAATAAAAGGATTGTGCTTTACATAAGATAATATTTAGAAGGAATGAGCCCCCAAACGATTGTGCCATTTAATCCAGGCATATACTAATTTATCCGCATAAACAGCTTAATATTTCCATCATTAATCAGGCAGCTACTTAATAATATAATAATGTATCGAATCTAAAACAAGGCAATAAAATTTAATATGCATCTTCATAAAATCAAGATTATAGCTACTTAATGAATTTTGACAAACCTCCATTTTGAGATTCCTCAGTCAAACACTCATTGTAACATAAATTAAGAGTAATCTCGTACATAGGAGCTTGCCAAACAGTCCCTAACTCCACAAAAGACTGCTCAACACCTGCCTCTTCCGCAGCTTCGTCACCTCTCAAATTTCTCAGACGTTCTAAAACATAGTGTTGCTAAGTAAATCCTCATGTGCCTTCAACATGAACACCCTAGCCTCCTACAATCAAGTTATATACACACAACACATTACGTATTTACACACTTTATGACTATGTAGTAAATATTTGTACACAAAATAGATTACACTGTATTTACACTTAAGACCGGTCACGAAGTAGTAGTATTCACACAGACAAATCAATCACACTGTATCCATACGAAAAAGTAACAATACGTAAGAGTCCGCAATTACATAACACAGAATTAACTAGAATTTATAGATTATAGTCAGCTAGCCATGTATTTACACACACAATCCACGACATTGTATATACGCAAACAAAATCAGTTACACTATATTCATACCATAACTAACAACGCGTAAGAGTCCGCATTCACGTACACAAAAGTAATTAGAGTTTTCGTCAAATAGTCATGTCATTTAGACAATCAATCTACGACATTGTATACACACACACAAAATCAGTTATACTGTATTCATACGCATAAGTAACAATGCATAAGAGTCCGCATTCACGTACACAAAAGTAATTAGAGTTTTCGTCAATAGTCATGTCATTTACACAAAAAATCTACGACATTGGAAATACACACACAAAATCAGTTATACTGTATTCATACGCATAGGTAACAACGCGTAAGAGTCCCCATTCACATAACACAAAATTAACAAGAGTTTATAGTCAATTCTCAATTAGTCATGTACTCGCACACACACACAAGAATCAACACATTATAGTCTGCACCTACACACACAATATCAATTACACTGTATTAACACACACACACACACACAAAATCAATCACACTGTATTGACACACACACAAAGTATCCATCAATCTCTCTCTCTCTCTCTCTTCTCTCTCTCTCTCTATATATATATATATATCTAACTCTCTCTATCCCTATCTCTATCTCTCTCTCTCTCTCTATCTCTCTCTCAATTACACCGGATTAACACTCACAAACATTAATTACACTGTATTCACACACACGCGCACAATTAAGTACAAATACACAAAAATCGATACAAATAAGGCACTACCGAATGACGCCGATTAGCGAGCTGCTCTTTCTCATTTAGACTCCGCGACGTCGTTTTGACCTTTCGTTTCCTCTTTCTGTTAACACTTTGTGAACTCAAATTTGTTGATTCGAAGAAACGAGAGTAGTAAACAGATGGAGAGAGTTTGAACCGGCTGTAATGCCGGTTCAGCACGCGGACCGGGTCTATGAACACTGCGTTTGAGTTCTCGAACCGGTACACTCCGGTTTTCTCGAAACTCGGTAGCTTATTTTCGGCGGTTTTTTCAGTCTCCGCCATTTTTGTTGCAGCTAGTAAAAATCAGCTTCGAATGCATAGGTAAAGCACTTTTAAGTCTGAACCCAGCCCAAAACGACCAGGCCCAAATTCTGGAAGCTCGTACTATGTTATTAGTAAATGGACTACGGTATACTATAAAATCACTACTACTCGGCTTACCAAAACCGAACTGAAAGCGAAAAATCGAACCGAGCTGTGCTAATTCGGTTCGATTCGATCCTGAATTTTTCGAAATTCGGTCTATTCGAAATAGACCGAAATAAAATTAGGTTTGATCTGATTCTTTTAAAATATATTTCGGTTCAGACCGAATATACCAAATTATAAATACTATAATTTATATTATATACATTTTACATATTATAATTTTAGTTTGTAATTGTATTTATACACTCTTTGTACTCTATATATCACCTTACTTTAATTTATTTTAGATTTTATAATTTTTCGTATAAAATTTCATTAAAATTTTATTTTGAAACAAATTCGGTCTATTCGGTCCAAAACCGGACCGAACCGAATTATTTCTGTTCGGTTCGGTCCAGTCCATATTACAATTTCGGTTCGGTCCAAGAAAAAATGGTAATTCGATTTTTCGATTTATTCGGTTCAATTTTGGACTGAACCGACCGAATGCTCAACCTTACTTCCGTACCAACCAGTTTTATACATCTAATACGGGGACTCTGCACACATTTTAAGAGGTATTAAAAATATAGTTCATAAATTATTTTAATTATTTTTTTCTTCTAATTTTAAAATAGAATGTTTGAAGTTTAATATAGAAAAGAGAAATATCAAAAATAAATTATGGAGATTTCCTATATAATCACCTTAAAATGATTGTCGAGCTTTAAAAAAATATTGTGGAAATGAATAGAACAAAGGTAGTATGATTTTCGCGGATAGAAAATATTTCATTAACTTTTTGTATTAAGGCCTAAGAGTATCTTCGGCCATCTCCAAGAGTGGCTTATTGGCCTAAATGTGGACCGATTTCGGTCCAAATATACCCAACAGTGGTCTATTGCCCCGTTTCAATTTAGGACTGTGAATAGCGTCGGCCTAAATTTAGGCCGACGCTATTCACCGGCCTAAATCTTTTTAATGATAAAATATTAACTTTTATGTTTTATATATTTGTTAATTTGTTGATTGAATGTTATTAATATATGTATTAAGTAGTTTTTAATTATATTTCTTAATTTTCACTTATATATAATAGTTATTTAACAAAAATATATTAATTGAAGATGAACGTGATTTGAGCGCTCCAATTCAAGAGCTGGTCGAAATTTCAGATCCAGAAGTTGAGACGGTTGAAAATGATGAAAATGCTCGATTTTAACAATTTCTTGGACGATATTGAAAAATAAAAAATAAAGAAGCTCATATCCCTTTTCGAGATGCATTAATCGAACATTTGTGGGAACAAAATACTAATTTGGAGTAGTTTAATATTTATTATTTTTCTTTTAGTTAATTAAATATAATATTAATGTTGCTTCATTTTTATTATTTAAGTGTAATGTTTTTCTAAATTCATAATTTTATTAGGTTTGAAATTAAGATGATCTTATCCGTTTGGCGTCCAATTGAATTATTATATATGTGAATTAATATCAATATATTAATAGTTGATAAAATAAATATTGATATATTAATTTGGACCGAAATTTAGACTGGAATAGAGAGTTGTCTCAGTTCAAATTTAGGCCAAGATTTAGGTCAAGAACCTAAAACAAATTGGACCTTGCAGTATTATATTGATTTTTGGGCACATAGCCCAAGACCGCTTTTATAATTTGGGCTGAGAAGATAGCGAAACTACTAGCCCAAAACAAATAGCCCATACCAGCAAACTAACTTACAAATCCAAAAACTTTAAGAACTACAGAGTCCATGCACTTCATCTGCAAATCCAAAAACTTTAAAAACCACAGAGTCCATGCACTTCATCTCCTTACTTCTTAGGTCAGCTTAAAACTTAATAAACACTTTTAATTAATACTGACTTGGGTAAACGGTGCGATGCACTCATTGCTTGTAACACTCGAATAATTTTTAATAATATATTTTATTTTAAAATTATTAAAATATTAATATATATTTTCAATAGATGAAATAATAAATTGAAGAACATAATAAGTTATTTTATTTAAAAAGTTTACAAAAATACTTTTAAATTTAAAAAATACTATTTCTCAAATTTATTTTGCAAAAATACAATTTTTGGCAACTAGAATCAACTGGATACGACGAGTTTCTGCAAGTACATGCAACCTCAAATGCAACAAAAAAAACAACATTCAACTAGTTGCATATCTGTTTAATTTTGGTTGAATCCGTATTTTTGCAAAAAAAATTAGAAAATTGAAAAAATCACAAAAAACTTAGAAAGTTAGTATTTTGGTAATTTATCAACTATTTTTGCTCGAACTAGAAATTAAAATTTACCTGAAGAGCCTCCTTCTCATATTTCCAAACTTACAAAAAGACAAAACTAACATTGATTTATCAAAAGAAAATATAACATGTTTTTTAGTTGTAAAAGAGCAATTCTCAACAGGCAACGTATGTCGAACGATATATGTACAAGGTTAATTACAAAGACAATTTTTCCAATTTATGAGACGCCTAGTGAACAATGATGCAACTTCACAAAATCAATCGCAGTTTAGGCTGCAGAAAATGTTGGCCAATTGATCAAATTTCTGATGATATATGCAGCTGCTTCCTAAAAAAATTTGCTACTTAAGAAACGTAAAAAACAATGCAGAAGTTCGGAAGATGGTGAAATTATGAATGTTTCTAATGTAATAGTACTCCATACTCCATACTCCATACTGACGATAGGACATTCATTTTATCTAGGGGCTACGTTGTACCCAAATTTGGAATCGGTTCACTAATATATAGAAACTGAACTGCACAAGAATAAAGTTGCTTCAACACTCTTGTCTTCGATTTGTGACACTGCCCTTTTCATGCCGCGACAAGGGAAGACTTGACATCGGCTTCAACACTTTCAGGCTCCATTTGCTCAATGAGAACTATACCGTACTTTAACCCTTTATGCCTGCGTCAACTAAAACATAGATACAAAACCATTACGAGAATAATCTTTGCATCTCTGCTGAAGAAAAGTTACAGTTTGGTACCAATTCCACAAATTAGGAGGAAAAGTGTACTATGACTTCTAATACTACTAGCTTACGGCCCGTGCGATGCACGGGTCTTGGTTAATATTTATAAATTTTTAATTTTATTTCATATAATTTTATTAAAATTCTATATAAATAATTAAATACTAAATAATGATTATATACTTATAATTTCAAGTTAGGCTCAACTAGTATAAATAGTATATGATTGATGAGATTTTATTCATAAATAATAATGTAAATGTTTGTTGTTGGTGAGTGAGATTCGAATCCGAAAACTTATATGTATCTTATAAATAATATACATGTTTGTTGTTAACGGGATTCGAACCTGAGAACTTATATGTATTTTTATAAATAATAATATAAATGTTTGTTGTTGACGGGATTCGAACCTGAGAACTTGTGGAGTGTATTTTTTTAGTATGTAGATCTAACGGCTCTGATTATTTGATGAAGAAGATCCGACGGTCGTGATGTAAAGGGATAACCAAAATGAGGGGTCAATCAAACTACAAATTATAGCTCATTCCGGTTATTATAGTATAGTATAGATTCTACAGTTAAAAAGAGGTAAGCTACGGCAAATACATGTTATTTCTAAAACATGCTAATAATTTTTGCATCTCTGTCCGAAGAAAAGTTACAGTCTCGTGACCAATTCCACAAATTACGAGGAAAAGTGTACTTGTGACTTCTAAGACCATTATGTAGTTAAAAAGAGTTAGCTATGGAACATACATGCTCATACAATCATGCATCAGTGTTAATAGATGTAGACGTAATTAGGAATCATTTATATTGCAACTTACAAGATCAACTGCTTTTAGATAGTATGTGAGGCTTGCTCTGGGCCTCTTGATAAAAAACTTACAGGCCAGCATTCTTATGAAATACTTCAAATTCACGTCCTACTTAAAATGACTTGAAGCCTGAAAATGCAGGGGTTTGTTCCCCCAAGAAGTCCACCCAGCTAGCATCTCTCGAGAAAATAGCTCAAGGCAACGAGGCTCAAGACCAGGTGCATAGTCCATTAGCAATTCTGAAAATGTCAGAATTAGGAACACAAATAATTTGATGAGTGAAGAATTATCGTTTGGCACATTAAGCAGATTGGTGAAGTGCATGCTATTGCTAATACTTGGATTGTCATTTATAATGAACCTATTACGTCATGGAAGAAACAACCTACGATTTTGAAGCAGATCTGTCAGTGACAGATAATCTTATCAGACCCCTGCATGGCTTTGCATGTGTATTTTTGTTATCCTTATAAATTTAGTTGTATGATGGCAGCACGACCCATCCGTAAGCCTCCGGATTTTTTAGGACACATATCACTTCGTAAAAATATATAATACATAAAATAAGGCTACCTCCAACTGGAGGTTTCCTCGAGTAATCTCCAGGAACGCTGATGAAGACTTGATTGTCCGGTATAGGCTTTAAGCCAGAATATCGATCACAATCCACAGCCTTCAGAAATAAATAAAACCATATTACATTAGCACTTAATACAATTTTACAGATGGAATGTAAGGTAATAATATACTTGAAATTTGAATAACTACTAGATAAAATATAGATGAAAAACTTGATAGTGTCACCTCGTTATAACAGTAACCAAGGAGTAGGCACTCATATGGTCTATGATGAAAGAGATCCAAGTCGCTAATCAATGAGCCATCTGCTTTCACCTGAAAAGTAAAACCATTAGATTTCAAGGATTTGCGTCGCCTGTTTACAAAAGTGTATTGCTTGCTATTTAACATTTAGAGTTGTATATACACCTTTACCCAGTACATGGTAGCCACATATTTGACTCCCCATTTGGGGAATAGTTCGTTCTCAACAAAAGCTCGTAATTTTTCTCTATTGGTCACCCACAAAGCAACTAGTGCTCCCTCAGTATGACTTAATTGCTTTATAGGAAGAGATAAAAAGAATCGGTTAGGCAAAGTTTGGTACCTGTAGATAAAAACAAACATAGAATCAGCAATAATTAATGTACTTAACGCTGATCTGTGCATTTTTAGATTGCAGAAAAATACAACACATCAACGTATAATTGACTTAAATGTTATGGATCAAAACTAATATATATAATTGCTGTATTTAATACTAAGGAACGTGAGCTTCAAGGCTCGATTTTGACTGCTCTTGTGTTTCGTGACTCAATCTGCCTTAACAAGATGCCTACGTACCTTGCTGATTGCCAAGGATCAAGTCAAAAAACGTAGTTCTTGGTCTGTGGGGTGAGACCCCTTATATAGATGTTGGGAGTCCTTGAATTGGACTTGGTATAGGAGACTTGGTGGTCAAGTCTCTGAATTAAGATAGACTTAGGAGTCCTGGGGAGTAGGAAGCTGATTCCTTATCCCATGAGTTTCCTTGGAGGCCAATTTACAAGGATTTATATCCTCACTAGAACTTATCTTAATAGTTGTTTTTCTCCCTTATTTATTAATTACGAAATTAATAAATAATCAGGTTTTTTGAGCCTTCTTTGTTCCATCAGGCCTGATCTGGTCCATCAGGCCTGATCGATATGTTAACCTTTATGGTCTGAATGTCATACATCTTCTTATTGGGCCTTGCAGCCCAAACTATAATATTATGTAATCAGGATTTATTTATCCCTATCATTTGCCCCCCAACTTTTGGGAAACATTGATTAGGTTTCGCAGAAGTTAAGTCTATTCATTCCCTTGCAGGGTTTCGTTTTTGCGTAAAGTGTGGAGCGACCTACACGTTTACAACGATTTTTCCTTTTATTCAGAAATTATCTTAATTTCTAGGAATTTTTCCCTTAATTCGGGATTTATCCTTAATTTTCTGGATTTTTCCCTTAATTTCTGGGATTTATCCTTAATTTTCTGGATTTTTCCCTTAATTTATGGGATTTATCCTTAATTTTCTGGATTTTTCCCTTAATTTCTGGGATTTATCCTTAATTTTCTGGATTTTTCCCTTAATTTCTGGGATTTATCCTTAACTTTCTGGATTTTTCCCTTAATTTCTGGGATTTATCCTTAACTTTCTGGATTTTTCCCTTAATTTCTGGATTTATTCCTTATTTCTGAAAATATTTACATTTTTCAAAAATATTTTAAGGAATTTCCTCAATTTCTGTAATTTTTCAGAATTTTTTTTTTTAATACAGATTTCGGCCAGGAATCCATTCGACCAGGATCCTGGTCGAATTAACCTTCAGTATGCCTTGGTCGACTGGATTTCGAGCAGGGTGCATTCGATCAGGAATCTTGGTCGAATTTCGGCCATAATTTCCCCCCCTTCTTTTCTTTTTTTTTTGACTAGGATTTTCTTCCCTTTCGGTCAGGATTCTTGTTTTTTGACCGAATTAACCATCTTTTGTTGCCCAAGTCGACGTAAATTCGGGCAGGGTCCATTCGACCAGGATTTTACCCTGCTTCCTGGTCGACAGGGTCAAAAAAACGTTCTGGCATTCAGGTCGAATGAAACAGTCATTTCCCTTTTCGACCAGGAATTTTTGGTCAGGATCCTTCTCTTGACCGAAATAGCCCTTTTTTCAGCCTTGGTCGAAGGAAAATCGACCTCAATGCACTCGACTAGGATCTTGGTGCAAGTCCTGATCGAATTGGGTCAGGCTCCTTCTTTATACATTTTTTTTTTATATTCTTGGATTTGAGCCCTTAAATTTGGGCTAAATTTCTTCCATCCCGAACTTGGGTCCATGAATTGGATTCTTTTGGGCCAACTTTTTAATGGGTTAAAACTTGGGCCCATTTCAACCGGGTTTGTTTTATTGGGGCTGCCCTTTGGGCCCACTGTTTTTTGCTGGGCTTCAATAAACAATATTCTGGGTCCTAATTCTCTAATTAACTGGCCCCTTTTTTCTGAACTGGGCTTTTCCATAGGCCCAATAATTCTTGGGCTGGTCCCCTTTTCTAAACCAAAGTTCCAGAATCTTCTGGAATTTTGAGGTTTTTTTTTATGGAATTTTATGCATTATTAACATCACTTATTTTGTTTTTTTGCCTTGTTTTGCAGCTGCTAAGGAGATTAACGAGGACAATGTTCCTCCTGTTGAAGAGACTGCTAGGATGAAGAAAGCTCGGCTCGCAGGCCTAGACACCCGGGCAAAGGCGACAGAGCCTATCTTCTTGAGAAAGCACAAGGATCCTATGGGGGAGGCTTCAGCTGAAGGAGCTGAGGGCCATAATGCTCCTATCACTGCTGCTGCCCCTGCTGCTGCCCCTGCTGCTGCTGCTACAGGCGCCTTTCAGCCTCTCTGGGGATTCCGCCGAGGGGATACCGTGGTTGGTTCCACGAAGCATGCTTGGGATTGGTCCTATTATAGCGTGACTCCCAAGGACTTTACTGACGTGGTGGCCACCCCTGACCTTGAGAGGATTAAGCTCGTGGGAGCGCAGTCTCTGGCTTCGGTATGCCTTCTCTCTTTTGAACTTATCTTTCATTCTTGTAGCATTTTCTTGCCTTATACTTTGTTGATTGTTTTGTTTCAGTCTAACGCCTATTTTCAAGGCGCTGTGAGGCAAGCCGAGTCATGGAAGCGGGCTTCGGATAAGGCCGATAATGCCCTCAAGAGGCAACAGAAGAAGTATGCTAACCTGGAGAAGAAGCTCAAGCGCAAGGAGGAAGAACTCGGAGAGTCTAACGCCGAGCTGGTGGTATTTCAGGCGGAGAAGGATAAAGCTATAGACAACTATCTGGACTCGGAGGAGTTTGCCCAATCCATGAGGATTAGGGATGATTCAGTCTTTCCCGGGTTTTTTCCCCTCCTTCTAGCGCCATCCCCAGCCTCGAGGGCCGGTTATAAATGCAATTTTTGGAGGGCCGCGACCTCGAGGGCCTGTGATAAACACGATCTTTGGAGGTCCAACTGCTGCTGGATTGTCCAAAAACTCCAGAAAGGCATATACTAGAGAGGTTATGCATATTGTTGGAGAAGCCCGAAGAGGGCCAGGACAGAAGTAACATTGGCTTTTGATGATTCTGACCTAGAGGGTGTAAAGTTTCCTCATGACGACCCGCTGGTCATAACACCAATAATAGAAAATAGCCCGGTTAATAGGGTCCTTGTGGATAATGATGCTTCTGTGGATATATTGTTCCACGACGCCTTTCTAAGGATGGGGTATAACGACTCCCAGTTGACACCAACCGACATGCCGATATATGGATTTGCTGGAGTAGAATGTCATGTGGAAGGGATAATCAAATTGCCAACCACCATAGGAACGGAACCAAGGCAAGCAACGCAGATGTTGGATTTCGTGGTGGTAAAGGCTAGTTCAACTTAAATAGCTATCATGGGGAGAACAGGGATACATGTCTTTAAGGCAGTCCCCTCTTCCTACCATTCAGTTATGAAGTTTCCCACCCGAAACGGGATTTGAGAAGAGAGAGGAGATCAAAAAATGGCTAGAAGCTGTTATGTGGCCTCTTTGAGGGCAGATGGAGTCGGGGGGCAGGTTCTTCCTATTGAAGATATGGATGTCCGAGAAAATGACGAGAAAAGAGGAAAGCCAGCAACTTGGTTTCAGTTCCTTTAGACCCCGAGAATCCTGAGAGGATGACTTTCATTGGAGCCACACTAGAGGAGCCCCTTAGAGGAAAGTTGGTGAAATTTTTGCAAGAAAATAGTGATGTATTTGCATGGTCAGCAGCTGATATGTCAGGCATAGACCCGGAGCTGATTACTCACAAGCTAAACGTGGATCAAAACTAATATATATAATTGCTGTATTTAATTCTAAGGAACGTGAGCTTCAAGGCTCGATTTTGACTGCTCTTGTGTTTCGTGACTCAATCTGCCTTAACAAGATGCCTACGTACCTTGCTAATTGCCAAGGATCAAGTCAAAAAACGTAGTTCTTGGTCTGTGGGGTGAGACCCCTTATATAGATGTTGGGAGTCCTTGAATTGGACTTGGTATAGGAGACTTGGGGGTCAAGTCTCTGAATTGGGATAGACTTAGGAGTCCTAGGGAGTAGGAAACTGATTCCTTATCCCATGAGGTTCCTTGGAGGCCAATCTACAAGGATTTATATCCTCACTAGGACTTATCTTAATAGTTGTTTTTCTCCCTTATTTATTAATTACGAAATTAATAAATAATCAGGGTTTTTGGGCCTTCTTTGTTCCATCAGGCCTGATCTAGTCCATCAGACCTGATCGATATGTTAACCTTTCTGGTCTGAATGTCATACATCTTCTTATTGGGCCTTGCAGCCCAAACTATAATATTATGTAATCAAGATTTATTTATCCCTATCATTTGCCCCCCAACTTTTGGGAAACATTGATTAGGTTTCGCAGAAGTTAAGTCTATTCATTCCCTTACAGGGTTTCGTTTTTGCGTAAAGTATGGAGCGACCTACACGTTTACAACGATTTTTCCTTTTATTCAGGAATTATCCTTAATTCCGGGATTTATCCTTAATTTTCTGGACTTTTCCCTTAATTTCTGGGATTTATCCTTAATTTTCTGGATTTTTCCCTCAATTTCTGGGATTTATCCTTAATTTTCTGGATTTTTCCCTTAATTTCTGGGATTTATCCTTAATTTTCTGGATTTTTCCCTTAATTTCTGGGATTTATCCTTAACTTTCTGGATTTTTCCCTTAATTTCTGGGATTTATCCTTAATTTCTGGATTTTCCCCTTAATTTCTGGATTTATTCCTTATTTCGGAAAATATTTACATTTTTCAAAAATATTTTAAGGAATTTCCTCAATTTCTGTAATTTTTCAGAATTTTTTTTTTTTAATACAGATTTCGGCCAGGAATCCATTCGACCAGGATCCTGGTCGAATTAACCTTCAGTATGCCTTGGTCGACTGGATTTCGAGCAGGGTGCATTCGATCAGGAATCCTGGTCGAATTTCGGCCATCATTTCCCCCCCTTCTTTTCTTTTTTTTTTGACTAGGATTTTCTTCCCTTTCGGTCAGGATTCTTGTTTTTTGACCGAATTAACCATCTTTTGTTGCCCAAGTCGACGTAAAGGGCAGGGTCCATTCGACCAGGATTTTACCCTGCTTCCTGGTCGACAGGGTCAAAAAAACGTTCTGGCATTCAGGTCGAATGAAACAGTCATTTCCCTTTTCGACCAGGAATTTTTGGTCAGGATCCTTCTCTTGACCGAAATAGCCCTTTTTTCAGCCTTGGTCGAAGGAAAATCGACCTCAATGCACTCGACTAGGATCTTGGTGCAAGTCCTGATCGAATTGGGTCAGGCTCCTTCTTTATACATTTTTTTTTTATATTCTTGGATTTGAGCCCTTAAATTTGGGCTAAATTTCTTCCATCCCGAACTTGGGTCCATGAATTGGATTCTTTTGGGCCAACTTTTTAATGGGTTAAAACTTGGGCCCATTTCAACCGGGTTTGTTTTATTGGGGCTGCCCTTTGGGCCCACTGTTTTTTGCTGGGCTTCAATAAACAATATTCTGGGTCCTAATTCTCTAATTAACTGGCCCCTTTTTTCTGAACTGGGCTTTTCCATAGGCCCAATAATTCTTGGGCTGGTCCCCTTTTCTAAACCAAAGTTCCAGAATCTTCTGGAATTTTGAGGTTTTTTTTTATGGAATTTTATGCATTATTAACATCACTTATTTTGTTTTTTTGCCTTGTTTTGCAGCTGCTAAGGAGATTAACGAGGACAATGTTCCTCCTGTTGAAGAGACTGCTAGGATGAAGAAAGCTCGGCTCGCAGGCCTAGACACCCGGGCAAAGGCGACAGAGCCTATCTTCTTGAGAAAGCACAAGGATCCTATGGGGGAGGCTTCAGCTGAAGGAGCTGAGGGCCATAATGCTCCTATCACTGCTGCTGCCCCTGCTGCTGCCCCTGCTGCTGCTGCTACAGGCGCCTTTCAGCCTCTCTGGGGATTCCGCCGAGGGGATACCGTGGTTGGTTCCACGAAGCATGCTTGGGATTGGTCCTATCATAGCGTGACTCCCAAGGACTTTACTGACGTGGTGGCCACCCCTGACCTTGAGAGGATTAAGCTCGTGGGAGCGCAGTCTCTGGCTTCGGTATGCCTTCTCTCTTTTGAACTTATCTTTCATTCTTGTAGCATTTTCTTGCCTTATACTTTGTTGATTGTTTTGTTTCAGTCTAACGCCTATTTTCAAGGCGCTGTGAGGCAAGCCGAGTCATGGAAGCGGGCTTCGGATAAGGCCGATAATGCCCTCAAGAGGCAACAGAAGAAGTATGCTAACCTGGAGAAGAAGCTCAAGCGCAAGGAGGAAGAACTCGGAGAGTCTAACGCCGAGCTGGTGGTATTTCAGGCGGAGAAGGATAAAGCTATAGACAACTATCTGGACTCGGAGGAGTTTGCCCAATCCATGAGGATTAGGGATGATTCAGTCTTTCCCGGGTTTTTTCCCCTCCTTCTAGCGCCATCCCCAGCCTCGAGGGCCGGTTATAAATGCAATTTTTGGAGGGCCGCGACCTCGAGGGCCTGTGATAAACACGATCTTTGGAGGTCCAACTGCTGCTGGATTGTCCAAAAACTCCAGAAAGGCATATACTAGAGAGGTTATGCATATTGTTGGAGAAGCCCCGAAGAGGGCCAGGACAGAAGTAACATTGGCTTTTGATGATTCTGACCTAGAGGGTGTAAAGTTTCCTCATGACGACCCGCTGGTCATAACACCAATAATAGAAAATAGCCCGGTTAATAGGGTCCTTGTGGATAATGATGCTTCTGTGGATATATTGTTCCACGACGCCTTTCTAAGGATGGGGTATAACGACTCCCAGTTGACACCAACCGACATGCCGATATATGGATTTGCTGGAGTAGAATGTCATGTGGAAGGGATAATCAAATTGCCAACCACCATAGGAACGGAACCAAGGCAAGCAACGCAGATGTTGGATTTCGTGGTGGTAAAGGCTAGTTCAACTTAAATAGCTATCATGGGGAGAACAGGGATACATGTCTTTAAGGCAGTCCCCTCTTCCTACCATTCAGTTATGAAGTTTCCCACCCGAAACGGAATTTTAAATGAGAGAGGAGATCAAAAAATGGCTAGAAGCTGTTATGTGGCCTCTTTGAGGGCAGATGGAGTCGGGGGGCAGGTTCTTCCTATTGAAGATATGGATGTCCGAGAAAATGACGAGAAAAGAGGAAAGCCAGCAGAAAACTTGGTTTCAGTTCCTTTAGACCCCGAGAATCCTGAGAGGATGACTTTCATTGGAGCCACACTAGAGGAGCCCCTTAGAGGAAAGTTGGTGAAATTTTTGCAAGAAAATAGTGATGTATTTGCATGGTCAGCAGCTGATATGTCAGGCATAGACCCGGAGCTGATTACTCACAAGCTAAACGTGGATCAAAACTAATATATATAATTGCTGTATTTAATTCTAAGGAACGTGAGCTTCAAGGCTCGATTTTGACTGCTCTTGTGTTTCGTGACTCAATCTGCCTTAACAAGATGCCTACGTACCTTGCTAATTGCCAAGGATCAAGTCAAAAAACGTAGTTCTTGGTCTGTGGGGTGAGACCTCTTATATAGATGTTGGGAGTCCTTGAATTGGACTTGGTATAGGAGACTTGGGGGTCAAGTCTCTGAATTGGGATAGACTTAGGAGTCCTAGGGAGTAGGAAGCTGATTCCTTATCCCATGAGGTTCCTTGGAGGCCAATCTACAAGGATTTATATCCTCACTAGGACTTATCTTAATAGTTGTTTTTCTCCCTTATTTATTAATTACGAAATTAATAAATAATCAGGGTTTTTGGGCCTTCTTTGTTCCATCAGGCCTGATCTAGTCCATCAGACCTGATCGATATGTTAACCTTTCTGGTCTGAATGTCATACATCTTCTTATTGGGCCTTGCAGCCCAAACTATAATATTATGTAATCAAGATTTATTTATCCCTATCATTTGCCCCCCAACTTTTGGGAAACATTGATTAGGTTTCGCAGAAGTTAAGTCTATTCATTCCCTTACAGGGTTTCGTTTTTGCGTAAAGTATGGAGCGACCTACACGTTTACAACGATTTTTCCTTTTATTCAGGAATTATCCTTAATTCCGGGATTTATCCTTAATTTTCTGGACTTTTCCCTTAATTTCTGGGATTTATCCTTAATTTTCTGGATTTTTCCCTTAATTTCTGGGATTTATCCTTAATTTTCTGGATTTTTCCCTTAATATTTGGGATTTATCCTTAATTTTCTGGATTTTTCCCTTAATTTCTGGGATTTATCCTTAATTTTCTGGATTTTTCCCTTAATTTCTGGGATTTATCCTTAATTTCTGGATTTTCCCCTTAATTTCTGGATTTATTCCTTATTTCGGAAAATATTTACATTTTTCAAAAATATTTTAAGGAATTTCCTCAATTTCTGTAATTTTTCAGAATTTTTTTTTTTTTAATACAGATTTCGACCAGGAATCCATTCGACCAGGATCCTGGTCGAATTAACCTTCAGTATGCCTTGGTCGACTGGATTTCGAGCAGGGTGCATTCGATCAGGAATCCTGGTCGAATTTCGACCAGGATTTCCCCCCTTCTTTTCTTTTTTTTTCCGACTAGGATTTTCTTCCCTTTCGATCAGGATTCTTGTTTTTTGACCGAATTAACCATCTTTTGTTGCCCAGGTCGACGTACATTCGGGCAGGGTCCATTCGACCAGGATTTTACCCTGCTACCTGGTCGACAGGGTCAAAAAAACGTTCTGGCATTCTGGTCGAATGAAACAGTCATTTCCCTTTTCAACCAGGAATTTTTGGTCAGGATCCTTCTCTTGACCGAAATAGCCCTTTTTTCAGCCTTGGTCGAAGGAAAATCGACCTCAATGCACTCGACTAGGATCTCGGTGCAAGTCCTGATCGAATTGGGTCAGGCTCCTTCTTTATAAATTTTTTTTTTTTATATTCTTGGATTTGGGCCCTTAAATCTGGGCTAAATTTCTTCCATCCCGAACTTGGGTCCATGAATTGGATTCTTTTGGGCCAACTTTTTAATGGGTTAAAACTTGGGCCCATTTCAACCGGGTTTGTTTTATTGGGGTTGCCCTTTGGGCCCACTATTTTTTGCTGGGCTTCAATAAACAATATTCTGGGTCCTAATTCTCTAATTAACTGGGCCCTTTTTTCTGAACTGGGCTTTTCCATAGGCCCAATAATTCTTGGGCTGGTCCCCTTTTCTAAACCAAAGTTCCAGAATCTTCTGGAATTTTGAGGTTTTTTTTTTATGGAATTTTTCTTTAATTTCTGGATTCTTCCAGAAATTTCTCAAATATGCACTAAAATCCTTTCAAGTACTTGGTGAAGCATTCCAGAATGTTCCTGAAGTTGGGCCCAAATGGGCTTTTCTAGGCCCAATTTCCCCTTTCTTCTCCTATATAAAGTGGGGGAGGAGTGTGCTTTCATTCACACTCTCCACCCTTCATTTCACACATCCTTTCTCAAGCTTCCTAACCTCCTCCTCTCTCAACTTCCCTTCCTTAGTTTCCCAGCCCTCTTTCTTTCAAAGTTTCCACGCTTTTCCAGCTTTGCTAATGGCTGACAAGAGTTCCGAGAGGGCGGCCAAGATAGCCTCGGCTTCAAAACGAGGTAAGGATATCGAGATCCGTTCTTCGTATATGTCTTTAATCGATATGATTAACACTAGGGAGGATGAATATCCCTCTACTGCACACCTCGATTCTTTTAATCATTGTAATACTTGGCACAATATAGATTTCGATAAACTAAATGCACGTTATAACGTCCTTCCTCCTCTTAGATTAGTTCCAGTTTCTGGTGGTGACCGTACTTGTCATTGGAGACCCGAGACTCTCTTTATTTACACAGATGCCCTTAATGCTGGGCTTAGGTTTCCTTTCCACCCTTTTATTCCTCATCTTTTAGCTGATTTACAAATCAACCCGTGTCAGCTTCCTCCAAACGCCTGGAGGAACATTTTATGTTTTATGGTCTGCTGCCTTAGGGAGGGCTTTCCCCTTTCTGTAACTGTTTTTAAGAAGGTCTTTCAGTGCTATAATAGCTCTTCCAGTATTTGTGGCTGGGTCTATGTCAAGCAAAGGCCCAAAAGTAAACACATCTTTAACAGCGCCTCCAATCCTGATAACAACCAAAACTGGAGGAATAGTTTCGTTGGGTTACGCTAGGAGAATGGTGACTGGGGCACACTCTTCCGATCTTCCGATCTTCCTTCGGGAAGGTCAGTGATGGTAGCCTCAAATTCATTCACTTAACTCCTGAGGAAACTATTATTTATAATAGTCTTACTCAGGACAACGGCACTACTACCAGCTGGACTCTCTTAGAGGAGTTCTCCCTCATTCACATGGGAATATCATCTGTTTCTCAACAGGGTATTTTTCTTCCCTTATCATCTTTGTTTCATTTCATTCATTATTAACATCACTTATTTTGTTTTTTTGCCTTGTTTTGCAGCTGCTAAGGAGATTAACGAGGACAATGTTCCTCCTGTTGAAGAGACTGCTAGGATGAAGAAAGCTCGGCTCGCAGGCCTAGACACCCGGGGAAAGGTGACAGAGCCTATCTTCTTGAGAAAGCACAAGGATCCTATGGGGGAGGCTTCAGCTGAAGGAGCTGAGGGCCATAATGCTCCTATCACTGCTGTTGCCCTTGCTGCTGCTGCTACAGGCGCCTTTCAGCCTCTCTGGGGATTCCGCCGAGGGGATACCGTGGTTGGTTCCACGAAGCATGCTTGGGATTGGTCCTATCATAGCATGACTCCCAAGGACTTTACTGACGTGGTGGCCACCCCTGACTTTGAGAGGATTAAGCTCATGGGAGGCCAGTCTCTGGCTTCGGTATGTCTTCTCTCTTTTGAACTTATCTTTCATTCTTGTAGCATTTTCTTGTCTTATACTTTGTCTATAGCTTTACCATTCTCCGCCCGAAGTACCACCAGCTCGGCGTTAGACTCTCCGAGTTCTTCCTCCTTGCGCTTGAGCTTCTTCTCCAGGTTAGCATACTTCTTCTGTTGCCTCAAGACAAGGGAGTCGATAATGGGGGCAAAGAGAAGGATGATAAAGAAAAAGAATATTGGGTTCTCTATTTTGATGGAGCATCAAAAACAAACTCCAGTGGAGCAGGATTGGTTTTGCAAAGCCCTGATGGGTTCTTAATTGAGTATGCTATGAAGTTAGACTTCCCAACCACAAATAATGAGGCAGAATATGAAGCCCTGATAGCTGGCCTTGGCCTAGCTGGAACACTTAGAGTCAAAAACTTAAAGGTCCGTGGAGACTCGAAACTGATCATATCCCAGGTAAAGGGAGAATTTGAGGCAAGGGATGATACGATGGCTAAGTATGTCCGCCTCGTAAGGGCTGTGATGACCCAATTTAATGAATGTCATGTTGAACACATTCAAAGGGAAGAAAATGCTAAGGCAGATGCGTTATCAAAATTTGCTTCATCTGAGATAGAAGAAAGTTCAGGAAGCGTGTACTTCCGTGTTTTGAAAACACGAAGCATAGATGTTAAGCTTGTGGCTCCCATAGGCCTGGGGACGTCATGGATTGATCCCATCAAAGCTCACATTCAAACCGGTTGGTTGCCAAGCGATGCAACTGAAGCACGGAAGTTGACTGTTCGGGCACTAAGGTATACTTTGGTAGATGGGATTCTGTACAAAAGATCTTTCGTGGTTCCTTACTTAAGGTGCCTCAGGCCCGATGAGGCATGCTTGGCTCTTGAAGAAGTGCATAAAGGTATTTGTGGACAACACTTGGGGGGCAGGGTCTTGGCTCATAAGATAACCCGTTTAGGCTTCTATTGGCCAGAAATGATGGCTGATGCCAAAGAATATGTGAAGAAGTGTGATCGCTGTCAGAAGCATGCACCAGTTGTTAGACAACCCCCCGAGATGCCGACCTCTATTAACTCGCCTATTCTCTTTACTATGTGGGGGATGGATATTCTAGGGCCTTTCCCTATGGCCACGGCACAAAGGAAGTTTTTGATTGTAGCCATTGATTATTTCACCAAGTGGATTGAAGCCAAACCCTTGGCCAAAATCAAGACTAAGCAAGTTGCACAATTCCTGTGGGAAAACATTATGTGCCGATATGAAATTCCCTGTATCCTCGTCACTGACAATGGAACACAATTCAACGAGGAATTCAAGAAGTATTGTGAAGAAAATGAAATTGAGTTACGGTTCACCTCTGTGGCTCACCCACAAGCCAATGGGCAAGCGGAAGTAGCAAATCGAATAATCCTGGATGGACTAAAGAAGAGGATCGAGAAGTTAAGAAATAATTGGGTGGATGAGATACTTCCCATATTATGGGCCTATAGGACTACCTGTAGAGTCACGACAGGAGCAACTCCTTTCATGTTGGCATATGGGGCAGAAGCAGTAGTTCCCGTGGAGATATCACATTCCTCTCCAAGGATTCAAGCTTTCAATGCTGAGGAAAATGAGGAAGGACAAAGGTTAGCTCTGGACTTAATCGACGAAGTGCGAGATGGGGCAATGCAAAGATAGTAGAGTATCAGAAGAAGGTTTCATTCTACTACAACCTAAGGGTTAAAGAAAGATTTTTCAAACAAGGTGACCTGGTCTTGAGGAAGATAGACGCTTCTGGTGTAGGACAGAAAGGGAATCTTGCCCCGAATTGGGAAGGGCCGTACAGAGTCAAGAGTGTGCAAGGTAGAGGAACCTACAAGCTAGAGACTATGGATGGTTTTGAAGTCCCGAGAACTTGGCATGCACAAAACCTGAAGGTTTACTATGTGTAAGGCAGTTGGATACGATTCTCACTTGTCAAGATGGCGAGTAGGTTGAAAAGCACCTTGAAGCTTTGCGTGCTTAGAATTTATATGTTCTAGTTTTATTACGAAGTTTATTAAGACTTGTGTAAGGGACGAATCCCAGACAATTTTATGAAATGAAACAAAGATGATAAGGAAAGAAAAATACCCTGTTGAGAAACAGATGATATTCCCACGTGAATGAGGGAGAACTCCTCTAAGAGAGTCCAGCTGGTAGTAGTGTCGTTGTCCTGAGTAACCCATTATAAATAATAGTTTCCTCAGGAGTTAAGTGAATGGATTTGAGGCTACCATCACTGACCTTCCCGAAGGAAGATCGGAATATCGGAAGAGTGTGCCCCAGTCACCATTCTCCCAACGTAACCCAACGAAACTATTCCTCCAATTTTGGTTGTTATCAGGAATGGAAGCGCTGTTAAAGATGTGTTTACTTTTGGGCCTTTGCTTGACATAGACCCAGCCACAAATACTGGAAGAGCTATTATAGCACTGAATTCTTAAAAACAGCTACAGAAAGAGGAAAGCCCTCCCTAAGTCAGCAGACCATAAAACATAAAATGTTCCTCCAGACGTTTGGAGGAAGCTGACAAGGGTTGATTTGTAAATCAGCTAAAAGATGAGGAATAAAAGGGTGGAAAGGAAACCTAAGTCCAGCATTAAGGGCATCTGTGTAAATAAAGAGAGTGTCGGGTCTCCCATGGCAAGTACGGTCACCACCCGAGACTGGAACTAATCTAAGAGAAGGAAGGACGTTATAGCGTGCATTTAATTTATCGAAATCTATATTGTGCCAAGTATTACAATGATTAAAAAAAAGAGGTGTGCAGTAGAGGGATATTCATCCCCCCTAGTGTTAATCATATCGATTAAAGACATATACGAAGAACGGATCTCGATATCCTTACCTCGTTTTGAAGCCGAGGCTATCTTGGCCGCCCTCGCGGAACTCTTGTCAGCCATTAGCAAAGCTGGAAAAGCCTGGAAACTTTGAAAGAAAGAGGGCTGGAAAACTAAGGAAGGGAAGTTGAGAGAGGAGGAGGTTAGAAAGCTTGAGAAAGGATGTGTGAAATGAAGGGTGGAGAGTGTGAATGAAAGCACACTCCTCCCCCCCTTTATATAGGAGAAGAAAGGGGAAATTGGGCCTAGAAAAGCCCATTTGGGCCCAACTTCAGGAACATTCTGGAATGCTTCACCAAGTACTTGAAAGGATTTTAGCGCATATTTGAGAAGCCCTTTTCCAATTTTTTGCGAGATAAAATGTACCAGAAAAAGAAAAACGGAAGTATATCCCCAGTACATTAGTTTTTGAACTAAAAGCTTCCAACCAACTCATTCTGACTGAGCAGGAATTTCACAGTTTTGATTAATATTCTTTTATGTAAAACACCTTAACTAGAAAAAGCTTTTCTAGTTTCAGTTCGCATCAGTGATGGATCTTCAACATTTCTTTAAGTTTCACTTACTCTAACGAAAAATTATTTTGCAGCGAGCCAGCGACCAAAAATCTATGTTAATTGCCACTTGGCATATAGAGATGCTAGCCATCTCCCATAGATTGAGACCTGTATTAACCTTTATACAAAAAACTTATGAACTACATGGAAAAGGTATTCGAAAAGTGAGTTCCAGTTTCCCTCCTTTATTCATCTATAACCTTTTAATTATGGTCAAAACACGGGGCAGTTAATAAATAAGGAAATGTTAGGTTCAGTTATAATAGTACATTTCAATAATGCACATTTTTCTGATCATGTGGTATATAGTGTTTTCATTTCCTTAATTTAATGGGAATATACTATCCACATTACAGTTTTGCACTCATTTCCTAAACCCTATAAAAGCATAGAAAGATGCAAAATTTGAATAGTAACACCATACTTAAGTTTTTGTCGAGCACTGCCATTTTCCCATGGCGGATCAATTACTATAAGATTGAAGCAGCGATCAGACTCGGCCGCAAAAAGGAGTTGTAAATTTATAAATCATATGGGTAAAGGTGAAATGGTAAAACAATTCTCCAAATTAAATATATTTTAGGACGGCTTTTCCTCCAACTAATACTGGGCTTAATAGCATTTCTAAATGCACTTAAAAAGGCCGGGAAGTGAGAGAAAACTAAGAAACACAACCACAAAAAAACAGCCCCATTGTGGCTAATACTGCAAAGTCACAGCACGGAGAAGTGGTAAATTTCGGGTGTTCACTCTTCTTTCTCTCATATCCATAAATCTGACTTCATATTCTTAATATACCCAATGTGTAATTAACAATACAAATATGTCATGTGACAATTAAATTAAAGATGCAGTCAAATAGTTGAACAATAAAATAAATAAGGAGTTAAATGGGCTTTGTGGCGATAAAGGGACTTGATATGATCAATTTTAGACACAAATCAATCAGAAGAAAAATGTTATAGTTTAAAATTAATCAAAATCATTTGCCAGTAAAATTCATTTTAAGATGCTTGTTTTTTGAATGATTAAAAAGTCCAGTTTACAGTTATGATTAACATTCAGATAGGGATGCAAGTTGGCAAGATAAATTGATAGTCTAGATTTTATATAGAACATAAATATAATTACACAAATTGCTAAAATATAGAGGAAAATTAATGGACAGCAACCCTCCCCAAATGCAGGAACTCAATGAGCTTATAGTGCAAAAGCTGCACAAATAATTATATTGGTTTAACTCATTCGCAACAATCAGTGAAGTGAATATAACACTTGCCAAAACCTTTACTTATGTTTTGCCTTTAAACTATCATTGTTAACCGATCAGTTGTCAACAACAGATTTATCAAGTTTACATATACTAATTCTTTAGTTTTTCTTAATAAATATAGCTTTTAATTAGAATCAAGTACTTTTCAGCAAAGATTACCACGAATCAGGTTGTGAATCTTCCCCAAATCAGACTTCCACATATCAAGAGAAATATAATCATGATTAGAATGTTCAACACCAACATTTTTCAAAGTATACAAACACAAATATGGAGAATTTTATTCGATTTCATTTTAATTTACTAAATTGAAAAGATAACATAATACAAAGAAGTGGAGACATAGATAGATATATGTTGTATAGGCAAAATTTATTGCATACCATAAAGAAGCTGCTCTCTCTAGGTAATATGTATTTGTTGTTTAAAAATATGGCCTCCGCGTCATTGCTAGTCTCATTCACAACCAAGTTGTCAAAGAGTGGAATAGTTTTAGATTCACATGACTGGATGCGGGAGAAACCTGAGATTTCAATATTTAGTACTAAGCTAGATTGCTCAAATTACATCAGGTCAAAGGAAATGGATGCATTAAAAAGCAAGTACTTTCTATACAGGAGCCTAATCAAATACAAGTTTTACGGTAGAAGTTAGTTAACAAAAGTGTTTGAAGGTAGAAGCTCATCTTGAAGTGCCTCCACAAAGTGCAATATAGAAACCAAAAGATGAAACTAGCAATACAAGGACACGTGTTCTTCGAACCAATTATGTTAGAAAAAAAATTAGAATTAAATCCCCTGATACCTTGTACTTCCACCTCTACCCCACAATTACTATTTTAATAGGTGTTTACCGCATCCAGCCTGAGCGAAGACCTTGTGTGCATGTGAATTTTATTCTTGTATCTCAAAAATTCCACAAAAAATAAAATAGACAAGTACTGAAATTGACCTGCTACTCAACAATGTAAACTACTAAACTAGTAACCAACAATATGTGCGTTTTTCTTTCTAAATACCAAATAATCTCTTATCCTTCAAAAAAACTCTATCACCTCCTCTCTGGTTATACTTTTTTTCATATTCTATCTGGAGGTAAATGCACTAGCTATACAACAAGAATGGATCACATCACACATCGCGTTATCCACAAAACAAGAATCCAGATTCTAAAAAGTGGTTGAAACTTGGGATGTAAACTTTGATATCACTAAAACCTGGACAACTGTTCAGTTTTCCATTGCTAATGGACTGAATCCATCAGTGTGCCATATTCCGTGGTTACGAGCAAGCAGAAATTACTCAGGTCCAATGACTTATTGCTTTTGAAAATCTAAGCTTTCTTAAAATAAAAGGATTGTGCTTTACATAAGATAATATTTAGAAGGAATGAGCCCCCAAACGATTGTAGGCCCATTTAATCCAGGCATATACTAATTTATCCGCATAAACAGCTTAATATTTCCATCATTAATCAGGCAGCTACTTAATAATATAATAATGTATCGAATCTAAAACAAGGCAATAAAATTTAATATGCATCTTCATAAAATCAAGATTATAGCTACTTAATGAATTTTGACAAACCTCCATTTTGAGATTCCTCAGTCAAACACTCATTGTAACATAAATTAAGAGTAATCTCGTACATAGGAGCTTGCCAAACAGTCCCTAACTCCACAAAAGACTGCTCAACACCTGCCTCTTCCGCAGCTTCGTCACCTCTCAATTTCTCAGACGTTCTAAAACATAGTTGTTGCTAAGTAAATCCTCATGTGCCTTCAACATGAACACCCTAGCCTCCTACAATCAAGTTATATACACACAACACATTACGTATTTACACACTTTATGACTATGTAGTAAATATTTGTACACAAAATAGATTACACTGTATTACACTTAAGACCGGTCACGAAGTAGTATAGTATTCACACAGACAAATCAATCACACTGTATCCATACGAAAAAGTAACAATACGTAAGAGTCCGCAATTACATAACACAGAATTAACTAGAATTTATAGATTATAGTCAGCTAGCCATGTATTTACACACACAATCCACGACATTGTATATACGCAAACAAAATCAGTTACACTATATTCATACCCATAACTAACAACGCGTAAGAGTCCGCATTCACGTACACAAAAGTAATTAGAGTTTTCGTCAAATAGTCATGTCATTTAGACAATCAATCTACGACATTGTATACACACACACAAAATCAGTTATACTGTATTCATACGCATAAGTAACAATGCATAAGAGTCCGCATTCACGTACACAAAGTAATTAGAGTTTTCGTCAACTAGTCATGTCATTTACACAAAAAATCTACGACATTGGAAATACACACACAAAATCAGTTATACTGTATTCATACGCATAGGTAACAACGCGTAAGAGTCCCCATTCACATAACACAAAATTAACAAGAGTTTATAGTCAATTCTCAATTAGTCATGTACTCGCACACACACACACAAGAATCAACACATTATAGTCTGCACCTACACACACAATATCAATTACACTGTATTAACACACACACACACACACAAAATCAATCACACTGTATTGACACACACACAAAGTATCCATCAATCTCTCTCTCTCTCTCTCTCTCTCTCTCTCTCTCTCTATATATATATATATATATCTAACTCTCTATCTATATCCCTATCTCTATCTCTCTCTCTATCTCTCTATCTCTCTCTCAATTACACCGGATTAACACTCACAAACATTAATTACACTGTATTCACACACACGCGCACAATTAAGTACAAATACACACAAAAATCGATACAAATAAGGCACTACCGAATGACGCCGATTAGCGAGCTGCTCTTTCTCATTTAGACTCCGCGACGTCGTTTTGACCTTTCGTTTCCTCTTTCTGTTAACACTTTGTGAACTCAAATTTGTTGATTCGAAGAAACGAGAGTAGTAAACAGATGGAGAGAGTTTGAACCGGCTGTAATGCCGGTTCAGCACGCGGACCGGGTCTATGAACACTGCGTTTGAGTTCTCGAACCGGTACACTCCGGTTTTCTCGAAACTCGGTAGCTTATTTTCGGCGGTTTTTTCAGTCTCCGCCATTTTTGTTGCAGCTAGTAAAAATCAGCTTCGAATGCATAGGTAAAGCACTTTTAAGTCTGAACCCAGCCCAAAACGACCAGGCCCAAATTCTGGAAGCTCGTACTATGTTATTAGTAAATGGACTACGGTATACTATAAAATCACTACTACTCGGCTTACCAAAACCGAACTGAAAGCGAAAAATCGAACCGAGCTGTGCTAATTCGGTTCGATTCGATCCTGAATTTTTCGAAATTCGGTCTATTCGAAATAGACCGAAATAAAATTAGGTTTGATCTGATTCTTTTAAAATATATTTCGGTTCAGACCGAATATACCAATTATAAATACTATAATTTATATTATATACATTTTACATATTATAATTTTAGTTTGTAATTGTATTTATACACTCTTTGTACTCTATATATCACCTTACTTTAATTTTATTTTAGATTTTATAATTTTTCGTATAAAATTTCATTAAAATTTTATTTTGAAACAAATTCGGTCTATTCGGTCCAAAACCGGACCGAACCGAATTATTTCTGTTCGGTTCGGTCCAGTCCATATTACAATTTCGGTTCGGTCCAAGAAAAAATGGTAATTCGATTTTTCGATTTATTCGGTTCAATTTGGACTGAACCGACCGAATGCTCAACCTTACTTCCGTACCAACCAGTTTTATACATCTAATACGGGGACTCTGCACACATTTTAAGAGGTATTAAAAATATAGTTTCATAAATTATTTTAATTATTTTTTTCTTCTAATTTTAAAATAGAATGTTTGAAGTTTAATATAGAAAAGAGAAATATCAAAAATAAATTATGGAGATTTCCTATATAATCACCTTAAAATGATTGTCGAGCTTTAAAAAAATATTGTGGAAATGAATAGAACAAAGGTAGTATGATTTTCGCGGATAGAAAATATTCATTAACTTTTTGTATTAAGGCCTAAGAGTATCTTCGGCCATCTCCAAGAGTGGCTTATTGGCCTAAATGTGGACCGATTTCGGTCCAAATATACCCAACAGTGGTCTATTGCCCCGTTTCAATTTAGGACTGTGAATAGCGTCGGCCTAAATTTAGGCCGACGCTATTCACCGGCCTAAATCTTTTTAATGATAAAATATTAACTTTTATGTTTTATATATTTGTTAATTTGTTGATTGAATGTTATTATATATATGTATTAAGTAGTTTTTAATTATATTTCTTAATTTTCACTTATATATAATAGTTATTTAACAAAAATATATTAATTGAAGATGAACGTGATTTGAGCGCTCCAATTCAAGAGCTGGTCGAAATTTCAGATCCAGAAGTTGAGACGGTTGAAAATGATGAAAATGCTCGATTTTAACAATTTCTTGGACGATATTGAAAAATAAAAAATAAAGAAGCTCATATCCCTTTTCGAGATGCATTAATCGAACATTTGTGGGAACAAAATACTAATTTGGAGTAGTTTAATATTTATTATTTTTCTTTTAGTTAATTAAATATAATATTAATGTTGCTTCATTTTTATTATTTAAGTGTAATGTTTTTCTAAATTCATAATTTTATTAGGTTTGAAATTAAGATGATCTTATCCGTTTGGCGTCCAATTGAATTATTATATATGTGAATTAATATCAATATATTAATAGTTGATAAAATAAAATATTGATATATTAATTTGGACCGAAATTTAGACTGGAATAGAGAGTTGTCTCAGTTCAAATTTAGGCCAAGATTTAGGTCAAGAACCTAAAACAAATTGGACCTTGCAGTATTATATTGATTTTTGGGCACATAGCCCAAGACCGCTTTTATAATTTGGGCTGAGAAGATAGCGAAACTACTAGCCCAAAACAAATAGCCCATACCAGCAAACTAACTTACAAATCCAAAAACTTTAAGAACTACAGAGTCCATGCACTTCATCTGCAAATCCAAAAACTTTAAAAACCACAGAGTCCATGCACTTCATCTCCTTACTTCTTAGGTCAGCTTAAAACTTAATAAACACTTTTAATTAATACTGACTTGGGTAAACGGTGCGATGCACTCATTGCTTGTAACACTCCGAATAATTTTTAATAATATATTTTATTTTAAAATTATTAAAATATTAATATATATTTTCAATAGATGAAATAATAAATTGAAGAACATAATAAGTTATTTTATTTAAAAAGTTTACAAAAATACTTTTAAATTAAAAATACTATTTCTCAAATTTATTTTGCAAAAATACAATTTTGGCAACTAGAATCAACTGGATACGACGAGTTTCTGCAAGTACATGCAACCTCAAATGCAACAAAAAAAAACAACATTCAACTAGTTGCATATCTGTTTAATTTTGGTTGAATCCGTATTTTTTGCAAAAAAAATTAGAAAATTGAAAAAATCACAAAAAACTTAGAAAAGTTAGTATTTTTGGTAATTTATCAACTATTTTTTGCTCGAACTAGAAATTAAAATTTACCTGAAGAGCCTCCTTCTCATATTTCCAAACTTACAAAAAGACAAAACTAACATTGATTTATCAAAAGAAAAATATAACAATGTTTTTTAGTTGTAAAAGAGCAATTCTCAACAGGCAACGTATGTCGAACGATATATGGTACAAAGGTTAATTACAAAGACAATTTTTCCAATTTATGAGACGCCTAGTGAACATGATGCAACTTCACAAAATCAATCGCAGTTTAGGCTGCAGAAATGTTGGCCAATTGATCAAATTTCTGATGATATATGCAGCTGCTTCCTAAAAAAATTTGCTACTTAAGAAACGTAAAAAACAATGCAGAAGTTCGGAAGATGGTGAAATTATGAATGTTCTAATGTAATAGTACTCCATACTCCATACTCCATACTGACGATATGACATTCATTTTATCTAGGGCTACGTTGTACCCAAATTTGGAATCGGGTTCACTAATATATAGAAACTGAACTGCACAAGAATAAAGTTTGCTTCAACACTCTTGTCTTCGATTTGTGACACTGCCCTTTTCATGCTCGCGGACAAGGGAAGACTTGACATCGGCTTCAACACTTTCAGGCTCCATTTGCTCAATGAGAACTATACCGTACTTTAACCCTTTATGCCTGCGTCAACTAAAACATAGATACAAAACCATTACGAGAATAATCTTTGCATCTCTGCTGAAGAAAAGTTACAGTTTGGTAACCAATTCCACAAATTAGGAGGAAAAGTGTACTATGACTTCTAATACTACTAGCTTACGGCCCGTGCGATGCACGGGTCCTTGGTTAATATTTATACATTTTTAATTTTATTTCATATAATTTTATTAAAATTCTATATAAATAATTAAATACTAAATAATGATTATATACTTATAATTTCAAGTTAGGCTCAACTAGTATAAATAGTATATGATTGATGAGATTTTATGCATAAATAATAATGTAAATGTTTGTTGTTGGTGAGTGAGATTCGAATCCGAAAACTTATATGTATCTTTATAAATAATATACATGTTTGTTGTTAACGGGATTCGAACCTGAGAACTTATATGTATTTTTATAAATAATAATATAAATGTTTGTTGTTGACGGGATTCGAACCTGAGAACTTGTGGAGTGTATTTTTTAGTATGTAGATCTAACGGCTCTGATTATTTGATGAAGAAGATCCGACGGTCGTGATGTAAGGGATACCAAAATGAGGGGTCAATCAAACTACAAATTATAGCTCATTCCGGTTATTATAGTATAGTATAGATTCTACAGTTAAAAAGAGGTAAGCTACGGCAAATACATGTTATTTCTAAAACATGCTAATAATTTTTGCATCTCAGTCCGAAGAAAAGTTACAGTCTGGTGACCAATTCCACAAATTACGAGGAAAAGTGTACTTGTGACTTCTAAGACCATTATGTAGTTAAAAAGAGGTAGCTATGGAACATACATGCTCATACAATCATGCATCAGTGTTAATAGATTAGACGTAATTAGGAATCATTTATATTGCAACTTACAAGATCAACTGCTTTTAGATAGTATGTGAGGCTTGCTCTGGGCCTCTTGAGGAAAAATCTTGCAGGCCAGCATTCTTATGAAATACTTCAAATTCACGTCCTACTTAAAATGACTTGAAGCCTGAAAATGCAGGGGTTCGTTCCCCCAAGAAGTCCACCCAGCTAGCATCTCTCGAGAAAATAGCTCAAGGCGACGAGGCTCAAGACCAGGTGCATAGTCCATTAGCAATTCTGAAAATGTCAGAATTAGGAACACAAATAATTTGATGAGTGGAAAGAATTATCGTTTGGCACATTAAGCAGATTGGTGAAGTGCATGCTATTGCTAATACTTGGATTGTCATTTATAATGAACCTATTACGTCATGGAAGAAACAACCTACGATTTTGAAGCAGATCTGTCAGTGACAGATAATCTTATCAGACCCCTGCATGGCTTTGCATGTGTATTTTTGTTATCCTTATAAATTTAGTTGTATGATGGCAGCACGACCCATCCGTAAGCCTCCGGATTTTTTAGGATCACATAGATACATAAATATACAAAGGTAAATTACACATATCACTTCGTAAAAATATATAATACATAAAATAAGGCTACCTCCAACTGGAGGTTTCCTCGAGTAATCTCCAGGAACGCTGATGAAGACTTGATTGTCCGGTATAGGCTTTAAGCCAGAATATCGATCACAATCCACAGCCTTCAGAAATAAATAAAACCATATTACATTAGCACTTAATACAATTTTACAGATGGAATGTAAGGTAATAATATACTTGAAATTTGAATAACTACTAGATAAAATATAGATGAAAAACTTGATAGTGTCACCTCGTTATAACAGTAACCAAGGAGTAGGCACTCATATGGTCTATGATGAAAGAGATCCAAGTCGCTAATCAATGAGCCATCTGCTTTCCCTGAAAAGTAAAACCATTAGATTTCAAGGATTTGCGTCGCCTGTTTACAAAAGTGTATTGCTTGCTATTTAACATTTAGAGTTGTATATACACCTTTACCCAGTACATGGTAGCCACATATTTGACTCCCATTGGGGAATAGTTCGTTCTCAACAAAAGCTCGTAATTTTTTCTCTATTGGTCACCCACAAAGCAACTAGTGCTCCCTCAGTATGACTTAATTGCTTTATAGGAAGAGATAAAAAGAATCGGTTAGGCAAAGTTTGGTACCTGTAGATAAAAACAAACATAGAATCAGCAATAATTAATGTACTTAACCGCTGATCTGAGCATTTTTAGATTGCAGAAAAATACAACACATCAACGTATAATTGACTTAAATGTTATGGATCAAAACTAATATATATAATTGCTGTATTTAATACTAAGGAACGTGAGTTTCAAGACTCGATTTTGACTGCTCTTGTGTTTCGTGACTCAATCTGCCTTAACAAGATACCTACGTACCTTGCTGATTGCCAAGGATCAAGTCAAAAAACGTAGTTTCTTGGTCTGTGGGGTGAGACCCCTTATATAGATGTTGGGAGTCCTTGAATTGGACTTGGTATAGGAGACTTGGTGGTCAAGTCTCTGAATTAGGATAGACTTAGGAGTCCTGGGGAGTAGGAAGCTGATTCCTTATCCCATGAGTTTCCTTGGAGGCCAATTTACAAGGATTTATATCCTCACTAGAACTTATCTTAATAGTTGTTTTTCTCCCTTATTTATTAATTACGAAATTAATAAATAATCAGGTTTTTTGAGCCTTCTTTGTTCCATCAGGCCTGATCTGGTCCATCAGGCCTGATCGATATGTTAACCTTCTGGTCTAAATGTCATACATCTTTTTATTGGGCCTTGCAGCCCAAACTATAATATTATGTAATCAGGATTTATTTATCCCTATCATTTGCCCCCAACTTTGGGAAACATTGATTAGGTTTCGCAGAAGTTAAGTCTATTCATTCCCTTGCAGGGTTTCGTTTTTGCGGTAAACTGTGGAGCGACCTACACGTTACAACGATTTTTCCTTTTATTCAGAAATTATCTAATTTCCAGGAATTTTTCCCTTAATTCCGGGATTTATCCTTAATTTTCTGGATTTTTTCCTTTAATTTCTGGGATTTATCCTTAATTTTCTGGATTTTTCCCTTAATTTATGGGATTTATCCTTAATTTTCTGGATTTTTTTCCTATAATTTCTAGGATTTATCCTTAATTTTCTGGATTTTTTCAATTAATTTCTGGGATTTATCCTTAATTTTCTGGATTTTTCCCTTAATTTCTGGAATTTATCCTTAATTTTCTGGATTTTTCCCTTAATTTTTGGATTTATTCCTTATTTCTGAAAATATTTACATTTTTCAAAATATTTTAAGGAATTTCCTCAATTTCTGTAATTTTTCAGAATTTTTTTTTTTTTTTAATACAGATTTCGACCAGGAATCCATTCGACCAGGATCCTGGTCGAATTAACCTTCAGTATGCCTTGGTCGACTGGATTTCGAGCAGGGTGCATTGAATCATGAATCCTGGTCGAATTTCGGCCAGGATTTCCCCCCTTCTTTTCTTTTTTTTTCGACTAGGATTTTCTTCCCTTTCGTGTCAGGATTCTTGTTTTTTGACCGAATTAACCATCTTTGTTGCCCAGGTCGACGTAAATTCGGGCAGGGTCCATTCGACCAGGATTTTACCCTGCTTCCTGGTCGACAGGGTCAAAAAAACGTTCTGGCATTCTGGTCGAATGAAACAGTCATTTCCCTTTTCGACCAGGAATTTTGGGTCAGAATCCTTCTCTTTACCGAAACAGCCCTTTTTTCAGCCTTGGTCGAAGGAAAATCGACCTCAATGCACTCGACTAGGATCTTGGTGCAAGTCCTGATCGAATTGGGTCAGGCTCCTTCTTTATACATTTTTTTTATATTCTTGGATTTGAGCCCTTAAATCTGGGCTAAATTTCTTCCATCCCGAACTTGGGTCCATGAATTGGATTCTTTTGGGCCAACTTTTTAATGGGTTAAAACTTGGGCCCATTTTAACCGGGTTTGTTTTATTGGGGCTGCCCTTTGGGCCCACTGTTTTTGCTGGGCTTCAATAAACAATATTTGGGTCCTAATTCTCTAATTAACTGGCCCCTTTTTTCTGAACTAGGCTTTTCCATAGGCCCAATAATTCTTGGGTTGGTCCCCTTTTCTAAACCAAAGTTCCAGAATCTTCTGGAATTTTGAGGTTTTTTTTTTATGGAATTTTATGCATTATTAACATCACTTATTTTGTTTTTTTGCCTTGTTTTGCAGCTGCTAAGGAGATTAACGAGGACAATGTTCCTCCTGTTGAAGAGACTGCTAGGATGAAGAAAGCTCGGCTCGCAGGCCTAGACACCCGGGCAAAGGCGACAGAGCCTATTTTCTTGAGAAAGCACAAGGATCCTATGGGGGAGGCTTCAGCTGAAGGAGCTGAGGACCATAATGCTCCTATCACTGCTGCTGCCCCTGCTGCTGCTGCTACAGGCGCCTTTCAGCCTCTCTGGGGATTCCGCCGAGGGGATACCGTGGTTGGTTCCACGAAGCATGCTTGGGATTGGTCCTATCATAGCGTGACTCCCAAGGACTTTACTGACGTGTGTCCACCCCTGACCTTGAGAGGATTAAGCTCATGGGAGCCCAGTCTCTGGCTTCGGTATGCCTTCTCTCTTTTGAACTTATCTTTCATTCTTGTAGCATTTTCTTGCCTTATACTTTGTTGTTTTGTTTCAGTCTACCGCCTATTTTCAACGCGCTGTGAGGCAAGCCGAGTCACGGAAGCGGGCTTCGGATAAGGCCGATAATGCCCTCAAGAGGCAACAGAAGAAGTATGCTAACCTGGAGAAGAAGCTCAAGCGCAAGGAGGAAGAACTCGGAGAGTCTAACGCCGAGCTGGTGGTATTTCAGGCGGAGAAGGATAAAGCTATAGACAACTATCTGGACTCGGAGGAGTTTGCCCAATCCATGAGGATTAGGGATGATTCAGTCTTTCCCGGGTTTTTTCCCCTCCTTCTAGCGCCATCCCCAGCCTAGAGGGCCGGTTATAAATGCAATTTTTGGAGGGCCGCGACCTCGAGGGCCTGTGATAAACACGATCTTTGGAGGTCCAACTGCTGCTGGTTTGTCCAAAAACTCCAGAAAGACATATACTAGAGAGGTTATGCATATTGTTGGAGAAGCCCCGAAGAGGGCCAGGACAGAAGTAACATTGGCTTTTGATGATTCTGACCTAGAGTGTGTAAAGTTTCCTCATGACGACCCGCTGGTCATAACACCAATAATAAAAATAGCCCGGTTAATAGGGTCCTTGTGGATAATGGTGCTTCTGTGGATATATGTTCCACGACGCCTTTCTAAGGATGGGGTATAACGACTCCCAGTTGACACCACCGACATGCCGATATATGGATTTGCTGGAGTAGAATGTCATGTGGAAGGGATAATCAAATTGC
>NW_027421110.1:0-53549 GCF_009905375.1 Apium graveolens | reverse complement strand
AAGCAACTCAGAGTGTCTCAAATTATGCAAATTTGTCCTACTTCTGCAGATGCTCATTGAGCAATGCAGTAGACGGATAAGATAGGCTGTTGTAAGAGGGCTGATGGGTTTGGCAGCTGAGCATAAAGCAAACATTCGATGTTTGCAGTTTTGGTTGTGAGCAGATACGAACATCTATATTTATTATCGGAAGCACTTATGTTTAATCTTTTTTTCCAGGTGGAAGGTAAAACTACAAACCTATTCAGTTAATAGATATTTTGGACAGTAGATGATAGAGACGTTTGACACTAATGCATCAAATATCTATCATTAAAATTAATTTTAAGGTTTGACACTCAGCTCTTTTCACTTCATGAATCTTCTCTATCAAAGCTAGTATATCCTCCATACGGTTCCTTCTTGCCCTTATAGTATCAAATATCGTTCCTTTTAGCCCTTTTTACAATAAAGACTATTTAACCCTCCGATTTAGTCTGATATCTCGTTTTAATCACGAAAATGGCTAAAGGGAGCGATATTTAATACTCTAGGGGTCAAAGGGTACGACTCTGTATTATTTGATGATTTGTTGATTACTTGGTGATTCTGAGCGGAATATTGCTAAATTCAAACACATGTTGGCTCATAATTTTCATATGAAAGATCTTGATAACATCATTATTTTCTTGGCATGGAGATTACAGATCTGCTAGCGGTTTTTTCCTCTGCAAAAGAAGTATGTCATGGATCTCCTCAAAGAGTATCACATGGTAGGAATAAAGCCAATAAAATTTTTAATACAATAAAAAGTGAAATTGAGCCCGGATAAAGGTATGCATTTGACTGATCAACAACCACATAAACGATTATTGGGTAAACTCATACATATCACGGTTATTGGTCCTTACATTGTGTATCATGTTCACATTTTGATACAATACATGCAATCTCCTACCTGTGAGCATATGTAGGCAACCAAAAAATAACTTATTTCTTTGTCTAGTAACCCATTCCAAGGTATTCTTCTAGCTATAACATCTGCATGCTAAATTCAAACACGTGTTGGCTCATAATTTTCATTTGAATGATATTGATAACATCAATTATTTTCTTGGCATGGAGGTTTACAGATCTGCTAGCGGTTTTTTCCTCTCGCAAAAGAAGTATGTCATGGATCTCCTCAAAGAGTATCACATGGTAGGAATAAAGCCAATAAAATTTTAAATACAATAAAAAGTCAAATTGAGCCTGGATAAAGGTATGCATTTGACTGATCAACAACCACATAAACGATTATTGGGTAAACTCATACATATCACAGTTATTGGTCCTTACATTGTGTATCATGTTTCATATTTTGATACAATACATGCAATTTCCTACCTCTGAGCATATGTAGGCAACCAAAAAAATAATTATTTCTTTGTGTAGTACCCAGCCAAGGTATTCTTCTAGCTATAACATCTGCATCCCAGTTAACAATGTATTATGACAATAATTGTGGCATTTTATGCCTTTTATCTTAAGTCAACATCAGGCTATTACAGCATGCTAGAATCTTCACCTATTTCCTGGAAGACAAAGAATAGTATGTGGTTGTTAGGTCCAGTACTGACGTCACAAATATTGTGCAATGGCTGTTGCCAAGGTAACTCGGTTACATTCTTTGTTTCCTGACAAGAGACTTCAATACTTGTCTCCAATGTATTAAAAACACGAAAATCAGGCGGTATTGGCTATAGCTGCTATACCAGTTTTATATGACTGCACGAAAGATTGGAAATATATTGTCATTTTGTTCTTGACAAAGTAGTGTTGGTCCTCAAAAGGTACATGTAACAAAGTTCAATGCAACCATTGTCATAAGATGGGACATGAAGGAAAGACTGCTGGGTACAAAGGAAATGCCACAATGTTACAATGACAAAAAAATATGGGCACTGACAAAGAATTGTAGATTTCAGAATGATGAAGAAAGGATGGCACAATTGATCGAGGGAGAACCACTCCTTTAGAGTTGTGGAGAGAAAGTGCTTCACAGTGTTTTTGGAAGAGAAAGTGCTCGGAAGTGTTTTTGATGAGATAGTGCATCAAAATTGATGGTGGTGAGAAGTGCATCACAGGCGAAGAGAAAGTGCTTTCGTAAATTTAAGATTATGGGGGTGATGTTGGAATAATCTAACTTTAGTTATTAATTATTTGTTTATTTAATTATTTGATATTTAGCAATAGATTAATTATTAGAGAAACATATTATTTTAGAATTGTTTAGTAGTGGGCTAGTGGAGTTATGGAGTAAATTATGGACATGTATTTACCCATTAATTAGTAGTGGTTAGTTTTAGTAGTAGTAGTTTTAATATGTTTGTAAAGCATATATAATGGCTAGTTTACCTTGAGTTTTACAGGAGGAAAAGAAACAAGAAATATAGCAGTACAAGTCCTCTTCAAAAATGTAGGTGTCTTCTTTTTTCTTTAAGTTTTTCCAACATTGGTGACATTATTACACAACATATTCCCTCATATGCCCAAGTTGCAGACATTTTTATAAAGCAACTCTTAGATACTCAACATTCTTACCTATGCACAAAAACTTGGTGTTTTGCCTAGTACCTCTCTCTATTTTTTCTGATCACCGCCAATATGAGAGGGAGTAATAGAGCAGTGCAACAGCTGCAGGTGCAACATCGGTATCTTACAATACAACAATAGTGAGTGCAACATGTTAGGGTAGTTTAAGTGTCTTTGTTAGTCATGTTAACGGTACATTATTCTTTATACATTAATATTTTGTTATAAGTTAGTTAAGTTATATAGTTCAGAATATAGAAACAAAACTAAAGATTATATGATGTGTTTTAGAGAGATCAAATGTACCGGAATCGAAAACCGAACCGTGCTAATTCCGTTCCATCTGGTCCCAATTTTCTAGAAAATTCGGTCTATTCAGTCAGGAACGAATAGACCGAAATAAATTCGGTTCAATCCGATTCTTGTAAAAAATATTTCGGTCCGGGCCGAATAGACCGGATAGATCAAATCATAAATACTATAATTTTATATTATATCTTTTACATATATCTTAAAAATTTTAATAATAAATTTAAATTTATAATTATATTTATACACTCTTAAAACTCTACATATCACCTTACTTTAATTATATTTTAGATTTTATAATTTTTGGTTTAAAATTTTAACATAATTTTATTTTTTTTCAAAAAATTCGACCCGTTTGTCCAAACCGGACCATTCGGTCCGGTCTGGTGCATAATACAATTTCGGTCCTTCGGTCCAAGAAAATATGATAATTCGATTTTTCTGTTTATTCGGTTCAGTCCGGTTTTGGACCGAATCGACCCAATGTCCACCCTAATGAAATGTGTTTCTTAATTTATACTAAAGATTTGTTCACTCCATTATTTTCTTAAAGGGGGTTTGAGCCCCTAATTTTAATTTGATTTCTCATTTGATAACCTCCTTATATGTGTATATGTATGTATGAAAGTAAAGTCCGTGTGTGGCCTTAAATTACTAAAAAAAATAATTTTTATAATAAGATATTGTTTGGATATTTATATATGTAAGTAAAGTCCATGCATGGCTCGTGTTATTCTCTTACAATCAATAATGTTGATTTGTAGAAGGGTGTGAACACAAATCAATTTTTTTGATACTTTTAAACAGATAATTTTTGCTTTATAATAGCACCCCAATTAAAATTTTCAGGTAATTATTTTTAGCTTTCCAACTGAGATATATATATATATATATTAAAGAAATAATTTGTGTAAATTACAAATGCAATTCACAGCTGCGTTTTCAGTGTTTCTCCTTATGAAAATTCTTCCGACTAATAAACACCTCTAAACTATTTCTTAAGAGATACTGCTACTACTACTTCATTTATATATTACCACAGTTACAATCTTTACTAGAAAATATATAGCACGGTCTTCTAGGTCCAGTAAAATTGCTCAATGCATTCCTTTCCTATGATGCTTGATAATGAGGCTCGAATTAATCTAGATATATGCTTTGAATATCCCTCCAATTTGCCAATGCGTGAAAATAGATTATTTCTTCTTCTTAGAATCTAAGATCACATGCAAGTTTATCTTGACTTCCATTTTCATTGCTGAGATTCCAATCAACATGTGTGTTGTGTCATACTCAAGATATGACCATTGTCAAGTCACTATCACCAGGTATTTGAATCTTTTAGCGGTGGAAGACTGATTAATTTAGCGTTGATGGCTTGATGTCATTAGCCATGGATGTTGAAATTTCACTTAGCAGATGAAGACTCACTTTACTTATATTAGAATTATATGTCATCTCATGAATTTAAAATGAACAATAACCTCACTAACTATAACAAAAATCTCATAGAAAATATTACAAAAACCCTCATCAATGAGTTGAAGAGATGCCTTTTCAATGGCTAGCCATTGAAGACTATAATTTGACTTAACATAATTATGTTATATGTTTTGCTTATCATCAGGATTCAAGTTTAATTCCTAATAATCTCCCTCAATCTATGACTGATATAATAACATCCATAAATTTACAGCCTTAATAATAACAAAACACATTTTAAACATATAGATATTCAAGACAGCATAATTTACTCTTGTTAAGCTTCTTGAAGAAATAAGCAAGAAAATTTAGACAAAAAGGCAAGAGATGCTACTGTGAGATTCTTGCTTCTCGATATAGCTGATTGAGACTTAAATTTTCCCACTTGATATGACTTGTTTAGTCATGTCTTAGTTCTCACCAATCTCTTATGATGGTGTTGAGTTTGAACTGCTTAGATTTCCAGATTTTATTGTCAGCATTGTTCAATTTTATACCTCAACTGAAGACTCCTCTCATTTTACCTTCATCCTTGAGTTCAAAGTAACCCCTTTGGTGGATTCTTCCAGGAACAAGTCTGTTGAGATTTGTTCTGAACATCTTAGCAAGCCTCTTCATTTTGTTTCTTCTCTGTTATGAAATTGTGAGCTGTTCCTACTCCCTCTTAGTCAATAACTCTCCCCGTTAGTTATAGGAATTCGAACTCCTATTTTGTTAGCATCAAGGGTTTAATATAGTTCATGAAGTTTGAGCATTATGGTTGCATCAGTGATGAACAACATTTCACCCATGATC
Source organism: Apium graveolens (assembly GCF_009905375.1). Taxonomy (NCBI): domain Eukaryota; kingdom Viridiplantae; phylum Streptophyta; class Magnoliopsida; order Apiales; family Apiaceae; genus Apium; species Apium graveolens. Next base: position 48,410 of record NW_027421110.1, on the reverse strand, counting down.
TCTCTATTCTTGCATCGGGGGCTCCCACTGGTTCAAAAACTCACACCCTCGCTATTACCTACTAAGGTTGTACTCTCAGTCTCACTTGCAAGTCCAAAAAAATTTGGCTTGCCTCTCTCATTCACTTCCTTTTGTATGCCTTCAAGACAACTTTTCACTCTCAGAGATAGTCACTCTCTTCCCTTAATCCTAAAAGGTATTAATGTAATTGTTTGATCTAATAGAGCTACATCGATGACTATGGGATAGCCATTGATGAAACAATTAGAAGTTTCAATGGCTATCATTGAACTTTAGTTATTGAAGGACTAACATTTATCAGTTGAATGAAAAATATCCATTGAGATAAGAAAGAAAATTGCTAGTGAGAAATTACAAGATTTAATTTTCTGAAGATTGATAATATTTTTTGTGCACAGATATACTCATTATAATTTCAAAAATAATTAATGATTCAACAAATAATTCTGTAAATAATGATCATTAGTATCAGAGTTTTGGCTTCCTCATAAAAATTAAGAATGAAAAATCAACAATTAAGATGTGAGAAAAAAATAGATGACCTTAGTTTGAAATGATGAGTTTTGGTTGCGACTTCACATTTGATGAGGTAACATCAAACTGAGTTTAAGAAGGTGCTTGTGCAAGATCAAAGATCATGCTTCATGTAGTGTGTGCAACCTTGTGTACCCAAGTATTTTACTACTGCTGCTTCAATTAATAGTTTGAGGGTAAGACTTTTAGGCTTAGTGTGTCCTCATCCCCCTATACTCTGTTTATGGATGGGAACTCATTCCAATAGCTTAATCCTTTTGGGAGGATGGAGCTAAGAATGTGTTCAATCCATTTTAACAACTGCATCTTTTTTAAAAGATGCAGTGTGGCTTGGCTCGACAAACCCTCAATAAACTCTCACTCCTTATTCTTGGGACTTCTTTGATGATCACCCTTTTCATCACCAAATCACCTCTGACATACTCCCTTCGGATTGATTTTTTTTGCATCGGTTTTTCCATCAGATGCTTATTGAGAAGCATTGAGGTGGTTTAATCAGATTGAAGTTTATCAACTCTAATTTTCGGCTAAAGGGGTAGAAGGTTGTCGGGTACTTTTCCGACTTCCATATTAACACTACAAGCAAAGATATTTAGGATTGGGAAAGTGTTAGAGTTTAGGAGAAAGTGTTACCATTTTGACAAGCATTCATTGACAAAGATACTGTGATAAGCAAGTTCAAATATCAAGATTTGATGCTTTCATAATGTATCAATGGTCAACAAACATATTCTTGATTTGTGATACAGAAGCTTATATAACATTGTTAAATCCTTGCACATGGTGTCTATTTACCAGAGTTAAAATCCATGAATTTATCATTAGACAATCATGGAACCCTCTAAATTAGGTAATTATGAGTCGTTTATTATGTGTAATCAATGATAAAACATCCAAATAATCAACTATGCGGGAACATTCACATATAAAGATAATTCAGAGTTAGAAAATAATGAAAAACTTTTCATTAAAAAAACATTACAATTAAATGCTCATAACATTTTAATTAAAAAAACTTAAAAACAAACACATATAAAGAAATAATGACTAGTTTTAAATCTAACCAATTCAATAAAATAGAAGACCGTGGAATCCACTGTATAGACCTAAGACTAACTTATAACACTTCAAAATGCATGCAGTAAAATGAAAAACTCATTAATCAATCACTTAATTCAATAAGATGAAAGCTTAACGGGTGCATGTCATCCATGATCAAAGATCAAATATGATCATCACTTGATAGGGTAATTTTGATTTTAAATAAAATTTCAACTCATTTCCAGAAAAAAAATCTTGAAAAGGTCATGTTTTGCCTTTTGACAACAAAAGCATGTACCAATTAAGCACGTAATTAAGTAAGTATCAGGCATTAGTTAATTAATTAATATCACCATCTAACTAACCAAACCAATATGCAGCAGGCTTTCCTAAATTTTATGAAGTAATTTTCCTAATTTGAAGTTTCTTTTGAACTAGCATGATAGCCCGTACAAAGCACGGGTTATATTCGATTTCATGCATTTATATTTCATGTGATGATAATCGGTTCGTTTTTTACAATAATCTTCACATATCGATTAGTTTAAATTTTAGTAGTTGATAGTAGTTCCTCTCGACTCCAAACACATTTGAATTTCTAAAACAATAAATATTTTTTATTGTAATCTAATTCTTTAAATTTCTAAATATCGTATTAATGACATTAATCATATTTTCCAAGTTAGAGACAACAATATCGGTGTTGTTTTTGCAATTGAATTCGTGTAGTTGGGATAACAATATCTTATAATCTGTAATGAAAATAGAGAACCAGTCTAAACCACACAGGTTTTACTTACTTTAAATCTTGGTCACGACATTGATAATAAACCTATTATCACTTTTATCCATATTCCTGCTTCATATTATTCCTATAACTTATTTCAAATCAACTGTTCATTGATCATGTCCTATAAGTATATTTATCTTTCTGTTGATCACCCTTCTTTCATCTTTAACAAGTTCAAATTTGTTCAATTAGTCCTCACTCCGAGTATTTCTCATTTATCTATGATAGTCTTGATCATGTTAAATTATTTTAGAGCATGTGATTATGAAGAGGATGAAAGATACAATAATCACAAGTTGATGTTTTATGAGAAATTTACATTTAAATCCAATATATCACACCTATTCTGATTTTTTTAACTTAAGATCATAAATTTTTGTATTTGTGTTAAAATTTTCATAATTGGTATATTTTTTTGTTATTAGGATGTAAATTAGCGGCTCAAAAACGTGGTTCACATAAACAATTTTTTGTATAATGAATTTCAATCATTAGACATATTCTTGTTGTTTATCTAATATACATATTTTTATTTTAAGAAAAAAACAAATATTAATAAATATGACTCCCATCTACTTCAATGATTATTGATGTCAATATAATTCTATTTGTTCATAGGGTTAGTCGGTGTTAAGTTGTGAACTTATATCCATCCTTTTATAGAGAAGAATAGCTATCTTCCATCAGAATTATTCATTTTATACACGAGTTAATTTAAGTTCTGATAACTCATTGACTCATCTAGTATCTAAATATACCCTTCATTTATAAGTTTACTATATGGAAACTTTATTACATCCAAAAATAAATATATCAAATGTCACATTTAGTAAAGACTTATGATACATGTATCGGGTGCACTCAATGTGTCCGAACCTGCCCCACCGACGTATTACAAATGATACCCTGAGACGGGATATAAAACTAAATAAATTGTTTCTGCTCCAAAACAGAATATTGTGTTGGTTGTAAGAGATGTGAATCCGCTTGTCCAACCTATTCTGAGCGTTCGGGTTTCTTTATGGAATGAAACAACTCATAGTATGGGTCTAGCTTATTGATATGTTACTGAAAACTCTACTTGAATCCATTTGATTTTTTTTATCCACCGTGCTTGAAAAATATATGTTATTTTGAGCACGGGTTTTTCTGGTCCAAGCGGTATCTTGTCTGTACCACGAATTTTTTTCCTTGGTTAACAATTATTGTAAATTTTCCAATATTCGCACCCTCAAAAATAATTTTTTGTATAAATAAAGTTTAATCATTCTACATATTCATGTTGTTTCTATAATATACACATTATTATTTAAGAAAAAGACAAATATTAATAAATATGACTCTCATATACTACAATTATTATAGATGTGAATATAATTTTATTGTTAATAGGGTTTGTCGGTGTTAAACTGATATATGTATAATTTATTAAATGGGTTTAAATGCTCATGCTAAAGAGATGTAGTTAATGATTTTAGAAAATTGTGCAAAAATTATGTTGGTGTAATGGTTGTATCCTTCAACATAATCTTCTTGTTTTATGAGGATAGGTATAATAGATTTGTTCTTTCAAGGAGCCTTTCTTGAACCTTCAAATATCTGTTGAGCTATAAACGAAATTACTAGAAATCACTCAGTCATATTAAAGAAGACGAAATAATCACTCAAAGATAATCAGACGAGTGCAAGGTATATCAATTTATTTTTTTGGTAATTAATTAGTTTCATTAAGTCAAAGGAATAAGAGTCATATCTTTCATTCTCGGTCTCTTTAGTCTTAAATTTTCCAATACTCCGGTGATAGTTCTCGGGCTTAGTTCAAGTTCGCTGAGAGTATATTCGATCTATCGATTATACTGGTATCTCGTTTTATCCTGGGAGGCTATCGACTCGCACATATGGTGAGAGGTGAAATAGCTTTAAGAGACAGTTTCAACTGGACTCGAGGATTTCCATTCAGTTATATTCTTTCGTTCTCTGTTTGATTTCGTTTACTCACGCACACACTTATTGATTTATATGTATTAATCGCAGATTGTATTCACAATCTTAAAGCTATTTATTTTTATATACATCTGTGACTGATACATCTGTATCTGCTTGTTTTGTTGAGTAACAGATTGATGGAGAACCAAACTGTGAACGATTCGATGAACATGACGGCTGATCCCAACGCACAGATCACTGGATCTGATGGGGTTCACCAGCAGCCGATTAACCCTAACTCACGGATCGTACGATCTGATGGGGGTAAACACCTGTTGGACATGTGCCTTCGGGACATGTGCCTATGGGACACACTGTCATTGGACAGTTTAGTGTTCCTCTTGGACAGATATCGACAGGATTCACTCCTCCGATCATAGCTGCGGTGCCTACTGGTGTGCATACACCTGTAGTACAGACGCACGTACCATCTGTTCCACCTGTGGTGCCTGCTGCACCTGTTATGCCAACTGTGCCTACTGCACATGCTGAAAAACCTGAGAAGTTCAACGAAATAAATTTCAAACATTGGCAACAAAAGATGCACTTTTATCTGACCACGTTGCATATGGATCGCTTCCTTAAGGAAGAACCACCGTTGCTCACCGCCGAGAGTAACATGCAGACTGTGTATGCTGCTGATGCTTGGAAGCACTCCGACTATATCTGTCGGAACTATGTGTCAATTATTTGTCTGACTCGTTGTATAACATATACAGCGTGAAGACAACACTAAGGTCTTATGGGAGTCAGTTGACCATAAGTATAAAACCGAGGACGCTGGGGCAAAGAAGTAAATTGTTGGCCGCTTTCTGATTATAAGATGTCAGACTCTAAGACTGTGGTCAGTCAGGTGCAGGAACTGCAGGTGATCATTCATGACATTCATGCTGAGGGAATTGTCATAAGTGAGTCTTTCCAAGTTGCTGCTGTTATTGAAAAGCTTCCACCTAGATGGAAAGATTTTAAGAACTACCTTAAGCACAAGCAAGGAGATGTCTATGGAGGATCTTATTGTTAGACTTCGTATTGAAAAAGACAACAGAGGGTCCGAGAAGAAAGTTAATGTTGCCACTGAGAAGGCAAACATGGTGGAGCACGCTCAAAGCTCCAAGCCTAAGAAGACTAATTCGAGTAAAGGGGCAAAGCTGGCACCCAAAGGAGGGATTTCGAAGTCGAAATTTCAGGGGAAGTGCTACAACTGTGATAAAGTTGGTCATAGGTCTTCTGACTGCAAGAAGCCAAAGAAGCCCAACAAGAAGAAAGAAGCAAACATGGTAGAGAATATCTTCAAGGATATGGGTGATATAGACCTCTGTGCTACGGTCTCTGAAGTGAACCTGGTCGGTTCTAATCCACGTAAATGGTGGATTGATACTGGTGCTACTAGGCATGTTTGCTCAAACAAGGGTGAAGGCACGGTGATCCTGAAGATGAGAAGCTCTATATGGGGAATTCAGCAACTTCTACCATTGAGGGTGAAGGCACGATGATCCTGAAGATGACCTCTGGGAAGAATCTGACTTTGAAGAATGTACTTTATGTGCCTGATATTCGCAAGAACCTTGTGTCTGGTTCTCTGTTAAGTAAGCATGGCTTTCGCATTGTAATAGAGTCAGATAAAGTAATTTTGTCTAAGAGTGGTATGTTTGTAGGCAAGGGTTATTTAACCGATGGGCTTTTTAAGCTCAATGTAATGTCCGTTAAGGACGATAATGAAATGAAGAATTCTTCTGCTTACTTGCTTGAGTCTCCTAATTTATGGCATGCTAGATTAGGACATGTAAATTATGAAACTTTACTATGTTTAAGTGCAAAAGAATACATACCTAAACTTACTATCGATTCAAAACATAAGTGTGAGACTTGTGTTGAGACAAAATTAACGAGATCATCATTTAAACGTGTGGAAAGGAACACCAAAGTGCTAGACCTAATATATAGCGATATGTGTGATTTAAAATTCACTCCAACAAGAGGAGGAAACAAGTATTTTATTACATTCATTGATGATTGTACAAAATACTGCTATGTATATTTGTTGAAAAGCAAAGACGAAGCTATAGATAAATTTAAAATCTATAAGGAAGAAGTTGAGACACAACAGACTGAGAAAATCAAAACGATACGAAGTGATCGTGGAGGTGAATATATTGAACCATTTGGAGAATTCTATTCACAACATGGTATAATCCATGAGGTCACTGCACCATACTCTCCTCAGTCAAATGGTGTGGCTGAAAGGAAGAATCGCACTCTGAAAGAAATGATGAATGCGATGTTGTTAAGCTCTGGGCTTCCACAATCGATGTGGGGAGAAGCCATCTTAAGCGCAAATAATATTTTAAATATTACGATGTGCAAGAATAAGGATGTAAGTCCTTATGAAATGTGGAAGAAAAAGAAACCAAGTTACCAACACCTGAAAGTGTGGGGGTGCCTTACAAAGGTACTGATCCCTACACCGAAGAAGGTGAAGATAGGTACTAAGACTGTGGATTGTATTTTCATCGGATATCCTCCACATAGTACTGCATATCGGTTTCTTGTTCATGAATCCAACATTCCTGTTATTCAAAAGAATACCATTATGGAATCAAGGAATGCCTCATTCTTTGAGACGATGTTTCCCTGTAATCCAGGAAACCAACAACCTACGACGTCTAAACTATCTCATGAGTCTGTAGATGACGATAATGAGAGTGACGAAAGTGAAGACGAAAATGTGGGGGTAGTGAGAAGTAGTAAAAGACAACGAACGGAGAAATCCTATGGGTCTGATTTTATGACCTATTTGCTCGAAGAAGGTGACCCAAAAACCTATAAGGAGGCGGTTACCTCACCTGATGGACCTATGTGGAAAGAGGCCATCAAGAATGAAGTTGATTCAATTATGCAGAATCATACTTGGGAACTAGTGGACTTGCCAACTGGTTGCAAACCATTAGGTAGCAAGTGGGTTTTCAAGAAGAAGTTGAAAACTGATGGCACTATTGATAAGTATAAGGCCATACTTGTGATTAAAGGATACAAGCAACAAAAAGGCCTTGATTATTTTGATACATATTCTCCTGTAACGAGAATAACGTCCATAAGGATGATGTTTGCTATTGCTGCAATGCGTAATTTAACTGTACATCAAATGGATGTGAAAACAACCTTCCTAAATGGGGACATAGATGAGGAAATCTATATGGAATAACCCAAAGGGTTTGTTGTCCCAGGACAAGAAATGAAAGTTTGTAGATTGGTGAAATCATTGTATGGTTTGAAGCAAACGCCTATGAAATGGCATGAAAAATTTGACGAGGTCGTGCTGGCTAATGGCTTAAAAATCAATGAATGTGATAGCTGTGCCTATTACAAGGATAACGAGAGTGGCTATATCATGATGACACTATATGTAGATGATCTACTTATTGCCGGAAGCAATGATAAAGTGATCAAATCTACCAAGGACATGTTGAAATCAATATTCGATATGAAAGACATAGGACTAACAAATGTAATTCTGGGAATTCAAATTTCCAGAACATCAGAGGGTCTCGCATTAAGTCAACCACATTATATTCTTTGAGAAAGCAAGGACACCTGAGGATATGACTTTGCACCTATCCAAGAACAAAGGTGTAGCTGTTTCCCAATTGGAATACTCGAGGATAATTGGTAGTCTGATGTACCTCATGAGTTGTACAAGACCAGACATTGCATACTCTATTAGCAAGTTGAGTAGGTTTACGAGTAATCCGGGAGCTGATCACCGGAAAGCGATCATAAGGGTACTAAGGTACTTGAGGGGAACTCGAGACTATGGACTGCACTATGGCAGATACCCAGCAGTATTAAAGGATATACTGACGCAAATTGGATATCTAGCAAGAAAGCACTTAAGTCTACGGGCGGCTATGTGTTTACATTAGCTGGAGCGGCAATATCATGGAAATCCTCAAAATAAACGGTGATAACTCATTCCACGATGGAAGCTGAGTTTGTGGCACTAGATAAATGCGACGAAGAGGCTGAATATCTACGTCAGTTTCTGGAGGATATTCCAAGATGGCCAAAGCCTGTAACTGCAATAGGGATTAATTGTGATAGTCAATCCGCTATTGGCAGAGCGCAGAGCACGATGTATAATGGAAGTCTCGTCATATACGATGATGACACAGTTCCATTAGACAATTGATCTCAACCGGAATTATCACTATTGACTATACGCCATCAAAAGATAATATCGCGGATCCACTAACTGAAGGGTTATCAAAAGAAGTGGTTGAGAAATCATCGAGAGGGATGGGCCTTAAGCCTATTGCTTAACGGCATCATGGTGGACACCCAACCATTGCTGACTGGAGATCCCAAGAACTTGGTTCAATGGGACAACTAAATTATGATGACCAAATCACTGTGGGGGTAACCCCTGGCCTGTTCCTATGATGAGGAAACAGTGAGACCCGTAAGGTACGTGGTTAAGCTTTGAGCTTTTAATGATCTTTGATGAATAATGGAGTTCAGGAGTGAATGCATGGAATTCAGTTGAGTAAACGCGGGTTACTCTATAAGATAAGATCACCTATGTGGGAGAGAAGTCGGGCCGCTTCAAAGGAGAATTGTGAGGCACAATTCTTTAAAAACTCCTGCAGAACCAGGACGATGTTCCATGGCAAAAATGGATATAATCATGAGAACTAATGAGTCAGGAAAGATATAGTGATGAGTATGTCATCGTTTACACAAACGGTCGAACAGTTCAAGGACATCGCGTCATACTGTCTACCTAGTAAAGTCGATATACTTATTCGAGCGAAGGGTCAAGGAGCATTCTCTACCTATCGTATGCTATATCTGACCGCCGGAACTATCACCAAGTCAAGCTCCGCGTCTGTCTGTCTAGGTGGTGCGTGCTACTGGACCATCAATCTCATTTGTGGGGGATTGTTGGACAAACTTAGTATTTTAGACTAAGTTGTGAATTATTTTGAGACTCTATATGAGTGAGACACATTATGTGTTAGTGGTGTGTATTTATTGGAATGTATTCTCCTCTTCGAGGGGATTCCGACGCATATTTACACGCTCAAAATGAGTAAAAGGTGAATGAGAACTGATGTTCCAAAGTTTTACCTTTTAATATGAAAAGTGGTTTTGTACCACATCGAGAGTAGCACAAACCTATTCCTTAGTTTTTCTTATAAATACCATGTACCACATCGAAAAGAAAAACAAGTCCTTTCAAGCTTCTCTTGATAAATAGAGTCTTAGGGCATCAGTTTTATTAAGTCAAGGGAATAAGAGTCATCTCTTTCATACTCGGTCTCTTTAGTCTTAAATTTTCCAATGCTCCGGTGAGAGTTCTCGGGCTTAGTTCAAGTTCGCTGAGAGTATATTCGATCTATCGATTATACTGGTATCTCGTTTTATCCTGGGAGGCTATCGACTCGCACATACGGTGAAAGGCGAAATAGCTTTAAGGAGACAGTTTCAACTGGACTCGAGGATTTCCATTCGGTTATATTCTTCCTTTCTCTGTTTGATTTCGTTTACTCACGCACACACTTATTTGATTTATATGTATTAATCGCAGATTGTATTCACATATAGAGAGATAGAGTTATATATATATATAGGAAATTGATATATATATATATACACACATATACGCGGAATGAAAGATTAAGAAAAAGAGGGCTAAGGTACATTATATATATACGGAAATGATCAAATATAAATTATAATTAAACCAATCTAATCTAATGGTCCCCTAAATCACCCCACCCAACTACTCTGCACCCCCTCACACCTAATTTCAGCTTTTCCCCTCCGTTTTTTAAATTTGATTTTTCCCGTCAAACCGTAAGTTTGTTTTAAAATCCGATTTTATTGTATTTTTCTATATCTCTTAACGATCGATTTGCATACCATATGTGTTATATTTCGAATTAATTTTAAAAAAAATATTTGGTTTCTTGTTACTATTCTAAATTGATTTCTATTTGAGTAACCCCTATATATACACAAACATATACGCCAAGTTATAGATTCAAAAAAAGATGTACACTTGTCATCACTTGATGCGGCCTTAGCAGCCTTAGTTAGCGGCCTTAGTATATGTCAGATTGGTAGGTTGCCACATAGACACACTATTAGTTACTATTCTTCTTTCACATTCTATTTTTTCTTTCTATAAATATGTAAATATTAAATAAAATATTGGATCCGAGTTGAAAGCTCAAATAGTTTATTTAGTTTTCGATTTTTTATAATTTGTGATTGTAACATTTCAAGTTTCAATAACAATGTTTTTAAAATATATCTCGAATTTTAATTTATTTGGTAACATCACATGTGGGTGTTTCAAAAAAAATATTGATTCCTTATAATTATCTTTATATGTAGTAACAAAATTTTAAATAACGACCTTAGCATTTTATTGAATTAATAGCAAATCGATCATTTGGAATTTCAATTTTTTTTAAAATAGTCATAATTTTTTCATAATTTTAATACACATGAACTTTTATAAATAACAACCCAGTCCCTTTAAGTTTGTAAAAATTACTAGATAATAACTCGTAATTTATTTCAAATCAATTCGTAAAATATGGAGAATCTTTCTTGCCCAACCCAGTTGGTTTTCGATCTGTTTCATGCATTAAAACATGTCTGAACACATAAAGCCTAAAGTATAGGTATAAAAATATAATGACGTGCGTCTTAAAATTTAATGTGATTTTAAGAGATAAAGCCTAAGGTACAGATTTATAAATATAATGACATACGTCTTATAATTGAACGTGACTTCTTCCATTACAACAGCTCGAATATTACATCTTAAATAAATGACTAATTTGAATATTTTCAAGTTAATGTGGCTTGATATGACAAACTAGAAGTGTTTAAAAAAATTAGAAAGTTAAATTGGAAAAAGAAAGTAGAACATGGACAAAAATGGAGCATTCTTGAAATCATTACATGACAACTTCAGTATTGTCTTTTACAATTGGAGATTATAAAAACACTAAGTGGATAATAAATTTAATCAAAATTGAGTCTATTGAAAATAATATATGCATGATCAAGTTGGGAAAGTTAAAAATATTAAGGATAATATTGGTGTTAATCGAAGAATGCGAATATCAATAAACTATCAACAAATCATGTGGCAACCTCGTTACTTTAAGGTTATTGAAAAATGTAAAGGAGTACATGCTGAGGATGATCATATCAAGTCTATCATTTGTTGCATCTTCTTTGGATGAATTACTAAATTTTCAAAGTTCTTTGCATCTAGTGCAAGAGTTTTTAGCATTTAATTAATTTGAACTAATAAATATATATATAATACAGCAACCTTCATAGTTCTTCCCTTCTACAAAATTTTTGGACTAATAAATTATATATATAATACAGCAACCTGCACTACTATGAAATATTTTATTCCATCTTAACTAAAATATGGCAATTTCTTTGAAGAATTGTGGGTTCCATAATCGAATTTTTATGTAAGTTGTTCGATGTAATGATTCACCACATTAATGCTAGCATTCTTTATTATACGTGCATTCTCAAGGTCAGGTTTCTTTCTTAAATGGCTTAATGACCTTTTGGCCCTTAAAGTATGGGCCAATATACCTACAAGCCCCAAAAGTATAAAGTCGTACCCTTTGACCCCTAGAATATTAAATATTGTTCCCTTTAGCCCTTTTCGTGATTAAAATGACATATCGGACTAAATTAGAGGGTAAAACAGTCTTTATTGTAAAAAAGGCTAAAAGGAACGATACCTAATACTATAAGGGTTAAAAGGTATGGAAAATCGGCTTTACTAAAATTGTTCCCTACTAATCAGTTGTTGATCCACAACTCCGTCTTTTGGTTTATTGTGATGGCCACCTGACTCCCAAAGCTAACATGTATTACACTTCTCGGTAGTTGTGCATCGAGCCAAGTTAAGCAGCTCATGTCTTCTTTCAAAGACTATTTGTGGAATGACCATGTGGAGACTTTATGGATGCTGCAAGTTTTGTGTTGTAGATTGAATGTAGAGGACCATAACATAAAAGTTACCGAAGAACGGGAGGCCGATTGGCCCAAGTGAAAGCTTTGTTCTAGCATATAAACCAAGAAGATATTGTACAGAGATCAAGAAAAATAAAGAGAATGTTAATAAGACATAAGGTTCCATTTCTGTTGAGTGCCCATTACACAAACACCTCAATCTGTACTTTTTATACCATCAGTACTGGCTTGTGGTTAATTAACCACAATGTGACGTGCATGTTTTGTGCATGCAACCTGTAGTTTTGTCTTCAGCACTTCGGCTGAGATTCCTTTCGAGAGAAGTAGGTTCCCATACGATGACAGCAGATACCATTGTTGTCTTTTTGTTATATCGTTTGAATACTATCATGTGTCAAGAAACACTGCCTAATGACAATGATCGCAAGTTCTCTCTGTGAAGTGAGAGACGAGAATACAGATATCACAAATGAGCGAACATAATACATATATCACACTGTGAAGTGTACAAAATAGCTCGTACAAAGCATATCTAAACCTCTATATAATGATCGAACATGACGGACTAAAGACTGTACCCTTAGTATATAAGATCAATCTGGACAGCCTATGAGGCTTCTCCTGAATCCTGCGGGTAACAACATACACTAATATAGCAGCTCCTCCTAAACTGTGACAAATCAAACATATCTTATAGGGTTGTTCACTGCTAGTTTGTTCTTCCTCCGTTTTAAGTGAAATTGGTGTGTAGTAATTTGTCCTTTGCTGTCTGACAAAAGCAAAGTATCTTTGTTATTTCATATCTAGTTTTTCAATGCTAGTTAACTGAAGAAATAATAATAAAATAGTAGTTTGCAATTAGAAAACCATCTGACGTAGGACGTAAAGGAGGAGATTCATGTGAAAAGATCAAGTACAACCTTTTAAACCTTGTATCCGTCGCTTGTTATGTTGGAAATACACATGTTTAATTTCTTGCAGGTCATGACATTTTGTTAAAGTTTTATGCTTACTTAAAGCAACTCAGAGTGTCTCAAATTATGCAAATTTGTCCTACTTCTGCAGATGCTCATTGAGCAATGCAGTAGACGGATAAGATAGGCTGTTGTAAGAGGGCTGATGGGTTTGGCAGCTGAGCATAAAGCAAACATTCGATGTTTGCAGTTTTGGTTTGTGAGCAGATACGAACATCTATATTTTATTATCGGAAGCACTTATGTTTAATCTTTTTTTCCAGGTGGAAGGTAAAACTACAAACCTATTCAGTTAATAGATATTTTGGACAGTAGATGATAGAGACGTTTGACACTAATGCATCAAATATCTATCATTAAAATTAATTTTAAGGTTTGACACTCAGCTCTTTTCACTTCATGAATCTTCTCTATCAAAGCTAGTATATCCTCCATACGGTTCCTTCTTGCCCTTATAGTATCAAATATCGTTCCTTTTAGCCCTTTTTTACAATAAAGACTATTTAACCCTCCGATTTAGTCTGATATCTCGTTTTAATCACGAAAATGGCTAAAGGGAGCGATATTTAATACTCTAGGGGTCAAAGGGTACGACTCTGTATTATTTGATGATTTGTTGATTACTTGGTGATTCTGAGCGGAATATTGCTAAATTCAAACACATGTTGGCTCATAATTTTCATATGAAAGATCTTGATAACATCATTTATTTTCTTGGCATGGAGATTACAGATCTGCTAGCGGTTTTTTCCTCTTGCAAAAGAAGTATGTCATGGATCTCCTCAAAGAGTATCACATGGTAGGAATAAAGCCAATAAAATTTTTAATACAATAAAAAGTGAAATTGAGCCCGGTTAAAGGTATGCATTTGACTGATCAACAACCACATAAACGATTATTGGGTAAACTCATACATATCACGGTTATTGGTCCTTACATTGTGTATCATGTTCACATTTTGATACAATACATGCAATCTCCTACCTGTGAGCATATGTAGGCAACCAAAAAATAACTTATTTCTTTGTCTAGTAACCCATTCCAAGGTATTCTTCTAGCTATAACATCTGCATGCTAAATTCAAACACGTGTTGGCTCATAATTTTCATTTGAATGATATTGATAACATCAATTATTTTCTTGGCATGGAGGTTTACAGATCTGCTAGCGGTTTTTTTCCTCTCGCAAAAGAAGTATGTCATGGATCTCCTCAAAGAGTATCACATGGTAGGAATAAAGCCAATAAAATTTTAAATACAATAAAAAGTCAAATTGAGCCTGGATAAAGGTATGCATTTGACTGATCAACAACCACATAAACGATTATTGGGTAAACTCATACATATCACAGTTATTGGTCCTTACATTGTGTATCATGTTCATATTTTGATACAATACATGCAATTTCCTACCTCTGAGCATATGTAGGCAACCAAAAAATAACTTATTTCTTTGTGTAGTAACCCATGCCAAGGTATTCTTCTAGCTATAACATCTGCATCCCAGTTAACAATGTATTATGACAATAATTGGGCATTTTATGCCTTTTATCTTAAGTCAACATCAGGCTATTACAGCATGCTAGAATCTTCACCTATTTCCTGGAAGACAAAGAAATAGTATGTGGTTGTTAGGTCCAGTACTGACGTCAAATATTGTGCAATGGCTGTTGCAAGGTAACTCGGTTACATTCTTTGTTTCCTGACAAGAGACTTCAATACTTGTCTCCAACTGTATTAAAAACACGAAAATCAGGCGGTATTGGCTATAGCTGCTATACCAGTTTTATATGACTGCACGAAAGATTTGGAAATATATTGTCATTTTGTTCTTGACAAAGTAGTTGTTGGTCCTCAAAAGGTACATGTAACAAAGTTCAATGCAACCATTGTCATAAGATGGGACATGAAGGAAAGACTGCTGGTACAAAGGAAAGCCACAATGTTACAAATGCAAAAAATATGGGCATCTGACAAAGAATTGTAGATTTCAGAATGATGAAGAAAGGATGGCACAATTGATCGAGGGAGAACCACTCCTTTAGAGTTGTGGAGAGAAAGTGCTTCACAGTGTTTTTGGAGAGAAAGTGCTCGAAAGTGTTTTTGATGAGATAGTGCATCAAAATTGATGGTGGTGAGAAGTGCATCACAGGCGAAGAGAAAGTGCTTCGTAAATTTAAGATTATGGGGGTGAATGTTGGAATAATCTTAACTTTAGTTATTAATTATTTGTTTATTTAATTATTTGATATTTAGCAATAGATTAATTATTAGAGAAAAATATTATTTTAGAATTGTTTAGTAGTGGGCTAGTGGAGTTATGGAGTAAATTATGGACATGTAATTTACCCATTAATTAGTAGTGGTTAGTTTTAGTAGTAGTTAGTTTTAATATGTTTGTAAAGCATATATAATGGCTAGTTTACCTTGAGTTTTACAGGAGGAAAAGAAAACAAGAAATATAGCAGTACAAGTCCTCTTCAAAAATGTAGGTGTCTTCTTTTTTCTTTAAGTTTTTCCAACATTGGTGACATTATTACACAACATATTCCCTCATATGCCCAAGTTGCAGACATTTTTATAAAGCAACTCTTAGATACTCAACATTCTTACCATATGCACAAAAACTTGGTGTTTTGCCTAGTACCTCTCTCTATTTTTTCTGATCACCGCCAATATGAGAGGGAGTAATAGAGCAGTGCAACAGCTGCAGGTGCAACATCGGTATCTTACAATACAACAATAGTGAGTGCAACATGTTAGGGTAGTTAAGTGTCTTTGTTAGTCATGTTAACGGTACATTATTCTTTATACATTAATATTTTGTTATAAGTTAGTTAAGTTATATAGTTCAGAATATAAGAAACAAAACTAAAGATTATATGATGTGTTTTAGAGAGATCAAATGTACCGGAATCGAAAAACCGAACCGTGCTAATTCCGTTCCATCTGGTCCCAATTTTCTAGAAAATTCGGTCTATTCAGTCAGGAACGAATAGACCGAAATAAATTCGGTTCAATCCGATTCTTGTAAAAAATATTTCGGTCCGGGCCGAATAGACCGGATAGATCAAATCATAAATACTATAATTTTATATTATATCTTTTACATATATCTTAAAAATTTTAATAATAAATTTAAATTTATAATTATATTTATACACTCTTAAAACTCTACATATCACCTTACTTTAATTATATTTTAGATTTTATAATTTTTGGTTTAAAATTTTAACATAATTTTATTTTTTTTCAAAAAATTCGACCCGTTTGTCCAAAACCGGACCATTCGGTCCGGTCTGGTGCATAATACAATTTCGGTCCTTCGGTCCAAGAAAATATGATAATTCGATTTTTCTGTTTATTCGGTTCAGTCCGGTTTTGGACCGAATCGACCCAATGTTCCACCCTAATGAAATGTGTTTCTTAATTTATACTAAAGATTTGTTCACTCCATTATTTTCTTAAAGGGGGTTTGAGCCCCTAATTTTAATTTGATTTCTCATTTGATAACCTCCTTATATGTGTATATGTATGTATGAAAGTAAAGTCCGTGTGTGGCTTAAATTACTAAAAAAAATAATTTTTATAAATAAGATTATTGTTTGGATATTTATATATGTAAGTAAAGTCCATGCATGGCTCGTGTTATTCTCTTACAATCAATAATGTTGATTTGTAGAAGGGGTGAACACAAATCAATTTTTTTGATAATTTTAAACAGATAATTTTTGCTTTATAATAGCACCCAAATTAAAATTTTCAGGTAATTTATTTTTTAGCTTTCCAACTGAGATATATATATATATATATTAAAGAAATAATTTGTGTAAATTACAAATGCAATTCACAGCTGCGTTTTCAGTGTTTCTCTTATGAAAATTCTTCCGACTAATAAACACATCTAAACTATTTCTTAAGAGATACTGCTACTACTACTTCATTTATATATTACCAAGTTACAATCTTTACTAGAAAATATATAGCACGGTCTTCTAGGTCCAGTAAAATTGCTAATGCATTCTTTCCTATGATGCTTGATAATGAGGCTCGAATTAATCTAGATATATTGCTTTGAATATCCCTCCAATTTGCCAATGCGTGAAAATAGATTATTTCTTCTTCTTTAGAATCTAAGATCACATGCAAAGTTTATCTTGACTTCCATTTTCATTGCTGAGATTCCAATCAACATGTGTGTTGTGTCATACTCAAGATATGACCATTGTCAAGTCACTATCACCAGGTATTTGAATCTTTTTAGCGGTGAAGACTGATTAATTTAGCCGTTGATGGCTTGATGTCATTAGCCATGGATGTTGAAATTCACTTAGCAGATGAAGACTCACTTTACTTATATTAGAATTATATGTCATCTCATGAATTTAAAATGAACAATAACCTCACTAACTATAACAAAAATCTCATAGAAAATATTACAAAAACCTCATCAATGAGTTGAAGAGATGCCTTTTCAATGGCTAGCCATTGAAGACTATAATTTGACTTAACATAATTATGTTATATGTTTTGCTTATCATCAGGATTCAAGTTTAATTCCTAATAATCTCCCTCAATCTATGACTGATATAATAACATCCATAAATTTACAGCCTTAATAATAACAAAACACATTTTAAACATATAGATATTCAAGACAGCATAATTTACTCTTGTTAAGCTTCTTGAAGAAATAAGCAAGAAAATTTAGACAAAAAGGCAAGAGATGCTACTGTGAGATTCTTGCTTCTCGATATAGCTGATTGAGACTTAAATTTTCCCACTTGATATGACTTGTTTAGTCATGTCTTAGTTCTCACCAATCTCTTATGATGGTGTTGAGTTTGAACTGCTTAGATTTCCAGATTTTATTGTCAGCATTGTTCAATTTTATACCTCAACTGAAGACTCCTCTCATTTTACCTTCATCCTTGAGTTCAAAGTAACCCCTTTGGTGGATTCTTCCAGGAACAAGTCTGTTGAGATTTTGTTCTGAACATCTTAGCAAGCCTCTTCATTTTGTTTCTTCTCTGTTATGAAATTGTGAGCTGTTCCTACTCCCTCTTAGTCAATAACTCTCCCCGTTAGTTATAGGAATTCGACTCCTATTTTGTTAGCATCAAGGGTTTAATATAGTTCATGAAGTTTGAGCATTATGGTTGCATCAGTGATGAACAACATTTCACCCATGATCTCTCTATTCTTGCATCGGGGGCTCCCACTGGTTCAAAAACTCACACCCTCGCTATTACCTACTAAGGTTGTACTCTCAGTCTCACTTGCAAGTCCAAAAAAATTTGGCTTGCCTCTCTCATTCACTTTCCTTTTGTATGCCTTCAAGACAACTTTTCACTCTCAGAGATAGTCACTCTCTTCCCTTAATCCTAAAAGGTATTAATGTAATTGTTTGATCTAATAGAGCTACATCGATGACTATGGGATAGCCATTGATGAAACAATTAGAAGTTTCAATGGCTATCATTGAACTTTAGTTATTGAAGGACTAACATTTATCAGTTGAATGAAAAATATCCATTGAGATAAGAAAGAAAATTGCTAGTGAGAAAATTACAAGATTTAATTTTCTGAAGATTGATAATATTTTTTGTGCACAGATATACTCATTATAATTTCAAAAAATAATTAATGATTCAACAAATAATTCTGTAAATAATGATCATTAGTATCAGAGTTTTGGCTTCCTCATAAAAATTAAGAATGAAAAATCAACAATTAAGATGTGAGAAAAAAATAGATGACCTTTAGTTTGAAATGATTGAGTTTTGGTTGCGACTTCACATTTGATGAGGTAACATCAAACTGAGTTTAAGAAGGTGCTTGTGCAAGATCAAAGATCATGCTTCATGTAGTGTGTGCACCTTGTGTACCCAAGTATTTTACTACTGCTGCTTCAATTAATAGTTTGAGGGTAAGACTTTTAGGCTTAGTGTGTCCTCATCCCCCTATACTCTGTTTATGGATGGGAACTCATTCCAATAGCTTAATCCTTTTGGGAGGATGGAGCTAAGAATGTGTTCAATCCATTTTAACAACTGCATCTTTTTTAAAAGATGCAGTGTGGCTTGGCTCGACAAACCCTCAATAAACTCTCACTCCTTATTCTTGGGACTTCTTTGATGATCACCCTTTTCATCACCAAATCACCTCTGACATACTCCCTTCGGATTGATTTTTTTTGCATCGGTTTTTCCATCAGATGCTTATTGAGAAGCATTTGAGGTGGTTTAATCAGATTGAAGTTTATCAACTCTAATTTTCGGCTAAAGGGGTAGAAGGTTGTCGGGTACTTTTCCGACTTCCATATTAACACTACAAAGCAAAGATATTTAGGATTGGGAAAGTGTTAGAGTTTAGGAGAAAGTGTTACCATTTTGACAAGCATTCATTGACAAAGATACTGTGATAAGCAAGTTCAAATATCAAGATTTGATGCTTTCATAATGTATCAATGGTCAACAAACATATTCTTGATTTGTGATACAGAAGCTTATATAACATTGTTAAATCCTTGCACATGGTGTATATTTACCAGAGTTAAATCCATGAATTTATCATTAGACAATCATGGAACCCTCTAAATTAGGTAATTATGAGTCGTTTATTATGTGTAATCAATGATAAAACATCCAAATAATCAACTATGCGGGAACATTCACATATAAAGATAATTCAGAGTTAGAAAATAATGAAAAACTTTTCATTAAAAAAAACATTACAATTAAATGCTCATAACATTTTAATTAAAAAAACTTAAAAACAAACACATATAAAGAAATAATGACTAGTTTTAAATCTAACCAATTCAATAAAATAGAAGACCGTGGAATCCACTGTATAAGACCTAAGACTAACTTATAACACTTCAAAATGCATGCAGTAAAATGAAAAACTCATTAATCAATCACTTAATTCAATAAGATGAAAGATTAACGGGTGCATGTCATCCATGATCAAAGATCAAATATGATCATCACTTGATAGGGTAATTTTGATTTTAAATAAAATTTCAACTCATTTCCAGAAAAAAAATCTTGAAAAGGTCATGTTTTGCCTTTTGACAACAAAAGCATGTACCAATTAAGCACGTAATTAAGTAAGTATCAGGCATTAGTTAATTAATTAATATCACCATCTAACTAACCAAACCAATATGCAGCAGGCTTTCCTAAATTTTATGAAGTAATTTTCCTAATTTGAAGTTTCTTTTGAACTAGCATGATAGCCCGTACAAAGCACGGGTTATATTCGATTTCATGCATTTATATTTCATGTGATGATAATCGGTTCGTTTTTTACAATAATCTTCACATATCGATTAGTTTAAATTTTAGTAGTTGATAGTAGTTCCTCTCGACTCCAAACACATTTGAATTTCTAAAACAATAAATATTTTTTATTGTAATCTAATTCTTTAAATTTCTAAATATCGTATTAATGACATTAATCATATTTTCCAAGTTAGAGACAACAATATCGGTGTTGTTTTTGCAATTGAATTCGTGTAGTTGGGATAACAATATCTTATAATCTGTAATGAAAATAGAGAACCAGTCTAAACCACACAGGTTTACTTACTTTAAATCTTGGTCACGACATTGATAATAAACCTATTATCACTTTTATCCATATTCCTGCTTCATATTATTCCTATAACTTATTTCAAATCAACTGTTCATTGATCATGTCCTATAAGTATATTTATCTTTCTGTTGATCACCCTTCTTTCATCTTTAACAAGTTCAAATTTGTTCAATTAGTCCTCACTCCGAGTATTTCTCATTTATCTATGATAGTCTTTGATCATGTTAAATTATTTTTAGAGCATTGTGATTATGAAGAGGATGAAAGATACAATAATCACAAGTTGATGTTTTATGAGAAATTTACATTTAAATCCAATATATCACACCTATTCTGATTTTTTTTAACTTAAGATCATAAATTTTTGTATTTGTGTTAAATTTTCATAATTTGTATATTTTTTTTGTTATTAGGATGTAAATTAGCGGCTCAAAAAACGTGGTTCACATAAACAATTTTTTGTATAAATGAATTTCAATCATTATACATATTCTTGTTGTTTATCTAATATACATATTTTTATTTTAAGAAAAAAACAAATATTAATAAATATGACTCCCATCTACTTCAATGATTATTGATGTCAATATAATTCTATTTGTTCATAGGGTTAGTCGGTGTTAAGTTGTGAACTTATATCCATCCTTTTATAGAGAAGAATAGCTATCTTCCATCAGAATTTATTCATTTTATACACGAGTTAATTTAAGTTCTGATAACTCATTGACTCATCTAGTATCTAAATATACCCTTCATTTATAAGTTTACTATATGGAAACTTTATTACATCCAAAAATAAATATATCAAATGTCACATTTAGTAAAGACTTATGATACATGTATCGGGTGCACTCAATGTGTCCGAACCTGCCCCACCGACGTATTACAAATGATACCCTGAGACGGGATATAAAACTAAATAAATTGTTTCTGCTCCAAAACAGAATATTGTGTTGGTTGTAAGAGATGTGAATCCGCTTGTCCAACCTATTTCTTGAGCGTTCGGGTTTCTTTATGGAATGAAACAACTCATAGTATGGGTCTAGCTTATTGATATGTTACTGAAAACTCTACTTGAATCCATTTGATTTTTTTTATCCACCGTGCTTGAAAAATATATGTTATTTTGAGCACGGGTTTTTCTGGTCCAAGCGTATCTTGTCTGTACCACGAATTTTTTTCCTTGGTTAACAATTATTGTAAATTTTCCAATATTCGCACCCCTCAAAAATAATTTTTTGTATAAATAAATTTTAATCATTCTACATATTCATGTTGTTTCTATAATATACACATTATTATTTTAAGAAAAAGACAAATATTAATAAATATGACTCTCATATACTACAATTATTATAGATGTGAATATAATTTTATTTGTTAATAGGGTTTGTCGGTGTTAAACTGATATATGTATAATTTATTAAATGGGTTTAAATGCTCATGCTAAAGAGATGTAGTTAATGATTTTAGAAAATTGTGCAAAAAATTATGTTGGTGTAATGGTTGTATCCTTCAACATAATCTTTCTTGTTTTATGAGGATAGGTATAATAGATTTGTTCTTTCAAGGAGCCTTTCTTGAACCTTCAAATATCTGTTGAGCTATAAACGAAATTACTAGAAATCACTCAGTCATATTAAGAAGACGAAAATAATCACTCAAAGATAATCAGACGAGTGCAAGGTATATCAATTTATTTTTTTGGTAATTAATTAGTTTCATTAAGTCAAAGGAATAAGAGTCATATCTTTCATTCTCGGTCTCTTTAGTCTTAAATTTTCCAATACTCCGGTGATAGTTCTCGGGCTTAGTTCAAGTTCGCTGAGAGTATATTCGATCTATCGATTATACTGGTATCTCGTTTTATCCTGGGAGGCTATCGACTCGCACATATGGTGAGAGGTGAAATAGCTTTAAAGAGACAGTTTCAACTGGACTCGAGGATTTCCATTCAGTTATATTCTTTCGTTCTCTGTTTGATTTCGTTTACTCACGCACACACTTATTTGATTTATATGTATTAATCGCAGATTGTATTCACAATCTTAAAGCTATTTATTTTTTATATACATCTGTGACTGATACATCTGTATCTGCTTGTTTTGTTGAGTAACAGATTGATGGAGAACCAAACTGTGAACGATTCGATGAACATGACGGCTGATCCCAACGCACAGATCACTGGATCTGATGGGGTTCACCAGCAGCCGATTAACCCTAACTCACGGATCGTACGATCTGATGGGGGTTAAACACCTGTTGGACATGTGCCTTCGGGACATGTGCCTATGGGACACACTGTCATTGGACAGTTTAGTGTTCCTCTTGGACAGATATCGACAGGATTCACTCCTCCGATCATAGCTGCGGTGCCTACTGGTGTGCATACACCTGTAGTACAGACGCACGTACCATCTGTTCCACCTGTGGTGCCTGCTGCACCTGTTATGCCAACTGTTGCCTACTGCACATGCTGAAAAACCTGAGAAGTTCAACGAAATAAATTTCAAACATTGGCAACAAAAGATGCACTTTTATCTGACCACGTTGCATATGGATCGCTTCCTTAAGGAAGAACCACCGTTGCTCACCGCCGAGAGTAACATGCAGACTGTGTATGCTGCTGATGCTTGGAAGCACTCCGACTATATCTGTCGGAACTATGTGTCAAATTATTGTCTGACTCGTTGTATAACATATACAGCGTGAAGACAACAACTAAGGTCTTATGGGAGTCAGTTGACCATAAGTATAAAACCGAGGACGCTGGGGCAAAGAAGTAAATTGTTGGCCGCTTTCTTGATTATAAGATGTCAGACTCTAAGACTGTGGTCAGTCAGGTGCAGGAACTGCAGGTGATCATTCATGACATTCATGCTGAGGGAATTGTCATAAGTGAGTCTTTCCAAGTTGCTGCTGTTATTGAAAAGCTTCCACCTAGATGGAAAGATTTTAAGAACTACCTTAAGCACAAGCAAGGAGATGTCTATGGAGGATCTTATTGTTAGACTTCGTATTGAAAAAGACAACAGAGGGTCCGAGAAGAAAGTTAATGTTGCCACTGAGAAGGCAAACATGGTGGAGCACGCTCAAAGCTCCAAGCCTAAGAAGACTAATTCGAGTAAAGGGGCAAAGCTGGCACCCAAAGGAGGGATTTCGAAGTCGAAATTTCAGGGGAAGTGCTACAACTGTGATAAA
Source organism: Apium graveolens (assembly GCF_009905375.1). Classification (NCBI taxonomy): domain Eukaryota; kingdom Viridiplantae; phylum Streptophyta; class Magnoliopsida; order Apiales; family Apiaceae; genus Apium; species Apium graveolens. The sequence continues at coordinate 24,243 of NW_027421110.1, read as the reverse complement.
GTTGGTCATAGGTCTTCTGACTGCAAGAAGCCAAGAAGCCCAACAAGAAGAAAGAAGCAAACATGGTAGAGAATATCTTCAAGGATATGGGTGATATAGACCTCTGTGCTACGGTCTCTGAAGTGAACCTGGTCGGTTCTAATCCACGTAAATGGTGGATTGATACTGGTGCTACTAGGCATGTTTGCCTCAAACAAGGGTGAAGGCACGGTGATCCTGAAGATGAGAAGCTCTATATGGGAATTCAGCAACTTCTACCATTGAGGGTGAAGGCACGATGATCCCTGAAGATGACCTCTGGGAAGAATCTGACTTTGAAGAATGTACTTTATGTGCCTGATATTCGCAAGAACCTTGTGTCTGGTTCTCTGTTAAGTAAGCATGGCTTCGCATTGTAATAGAGTCAGATAAGTAATTTTGTCTAAGAGTGGTATGTTTGTAGGCAAGGGTTATTTAACCGATGGGCTTTTTAAGCTCAATGTAATGTCCGTTAAGGACGATAATGAAATGAAGAATTCTTCTGCTTACTTGCTTGAAGTCTCCTAATTTATGGCATGCTAGATTAGGACATGTAAATTATGAAACTTTACTATGTTTAAGTGCAAAAGAATACATACCTAAACTTACTATCGATTCAAAACATAAGTGTGAGACTTGTGTTGAGACAAAATTAACGAGATCATCATTTAAACGTGTGGAAAGGAAACACCAAAGTGCTAGACCTAATACATAGCGATATGTGTGATTTAAAATTCACTCCAACAAGAGGAGGAAACAAGTATTTTATTACATTCATTGATGATTGTACAAAATACTGCTATGTATATTTGTTGAAAAAGCAAAGACGAAGCTATAGATAAATTTAAAATCTATAAGGAAGAAGTTGAGACACAACAGACTGAGAAAATCAAAACGATACGAAGTGATCGTGGAGGTGAATATATTGAACCATTTGGAGAATTCTATTCACAACATGGTATAATCCATGAGGTCACTGCACCATACTCTCCTCAGTCAAATGGTGTGGCTGAAAGGAAGAATCGCACTCTGAAAGAAATGATGAATGCGATGTGTTAAGCTCTGGGCTTCCACAATCGATGTGGGGAGAAGCCATCTTAAGCGCAAATAATATTTTAAATATTACGATGTGCAAGAATAAGGATGTAAGTCCTTATGAAATGTGGAAGAAAAAGAAACCAAGTTACCAACACCTGAAAGTGGTGGGGGTGCCTTACAAAGGTACTGATTCCTACACCGAAAGAAGGTGAAGATAGGTACTAAGACTGTGGATTGTATTTTCATCGGATATCCTCCACATAGTACTGCATATCGGTTTCTTGTTCATGAAATCCAACATTCCTGTTATTCAAAAGAATACCATTATGGAATCAAGGAATGCCTCATTCTTTGAGACGAATGTTTCCCTGTAATCCAGGAAACCAACAACCTACGACGTCTAAACTATCTCATGAGTCTGTAGATGACGATAATGAGAGTGACGAAAGTGAAGACGAAAATGTGGGGGTAGTGAGAAGTAGTAAAAGACAACGAACGGAGAAATCCTATGGGTCTGATTTTATGACCTATTTGCTCGAAGAAGGTGACCCAAAAACCTATAAGGAGGCGGTTACCTCACCTGATGGACCTATGTGGAAAGAGGCCATCAAGAATGAAGTTGATTCAATTATGCAGAATCATACTTGGGAACTAGTGGACTTGGCCAACTGGTTGCAAACCATTAGGTAGCAAGTGGGTTTTCAAGAAGAAGTTGAAAACTGATGGCACTATTGATAAGTATAAGGCCATACTTGTGATTAAAGGATACAAGCAACAAAAAGGCCTTGATTATTTTGATACATATTCTCCTGTAACGAGAATAACGTCCATAAGGATGATGTTTGCTATTGCTGCAATGCGTAATTTAACTGTACATCAAATGGATGTGAAAACAACCTTCCTAAATGGGGACATAGATGAGGAAATCTATATGGAATAACCCAAAGGGTTTGTTGTCCCAGGACAAGAAATGAAAGTTTGTAGATTGGTGAAATCATTGTATGGTTTGAAGCAAACGCCTATGAAATGGCATGAAAATTTGACGAGGTCGTGCTGGCTAATGGCTTAAAAATCAATGAATGTGATAGCTGTGCCTATTACAAGGATAACGAGAGTGGCTATATCATGATGACACTATATGTAGATGATCTACTTATTGCCGGAAGCAATGATAAAGTGATCAAATCTACCAAGGACATGTTGAAATCAATATTCGATATGAAAGACATAGGACTAACAATGTAATTCTGGGAATTCAAATTTCCAGAACATCAGAGGGTCTCGCATTAAGTCAACCACATTATATTCTTTGAGAAAGCAAGGACACCTGAGGATATGACTTTGCACCTATCCAAGAACAAAGGTGTAGCTGTTTCCCAATTGGAATACTCGAGGATAATTGGTAGTCTGATGTACCTCATGAGTTGTACAAGACCAGACATTGCATACTCTATTAGCAAGTTGAGTAGGTTTACCGAGTAATCCGGGAGCTGATCACCGGAAAGCGATCATAAGGGTACTAAGGTACTTGAGGGGAACTCGAGACTATGGACTGCACTATGGCAGATACCCAGCAGTATTAAAAGGATATACTGACGCAAATTGGATATCTAGCAAGAAAGCACTTAAGTCTACGGGCGGCTATGTGTTTACATTAGCTGGAGCGGCAATATCATGGAAATCCTCAAAATAAACGGTGATAACTCATTCCACGATGGAAGCTGAGTTTGTGGCACTAGATAAATGCGACGAAGAGGCTGAATATCTACGTCAGTTTCTGGAGGATATTCCAAGATGGCCAAAGCCTGTAACTGCAATAGGGATTAATTGTGATAGTCAATCCGCTATTGGCAGAGCGCAGAGCACGATGTATAATGGAAAGTCTCGTCATATACGATGATGACACAGTTCCATTAGACAATTGATCTCAACCGGAATTATCACTATTGACTATACGCCATCAAAAGATAATATCGCGGATCCACTAACTGAAGGGTTATCAAAAGAAGTGGTTGAGAAATCATCGAGAGGGATGGGCCTTAAGCCTATTGCTTAACGGCATCATGGTGGACACCCAACCATTGCTGACTGGAGATCCCAAGAACTTGGTTCAATGGGACAACTAAATTATGATGACCAAATCACTGTGGGGGTAACCCCTGGCCTGTTCCTATGATGAGGAAACAGTGAGACCCGTAAGGTACGTGGTTAAGCTTTGAGCTTTTAATGATCTTTGATGAATAATGGAGTTCAGGAGTGAATGCATGGAATTCAGTTGAGTAAACGCGGGTTACTCTATAAGATAAAGATCACCTATGTGGGAGAGAAGTCGGGCCGCTTCAAAGGAGAATTGTGAGGCACAATTCTTTAAAAACTCCTGCAGAACCAGGACGATGTTCCATGGCAAAAATGGATATAATCATGAGAACTAAATGAGTCAGGAAAGATATAGTGATGAGTATGTCATCGTTTACACAAACGGTCGAACAGTTCAAGGACATCGCGTCATACTGTCTACTAGTAAAGTCGATATACTTATTCGAGCGAAGGGTCAAGGAGCATTCTCTACCTATCGTATGCTATATCTGACCGCCGGAACTATCACCAAGTCAAGCTCCGCGTCTGTCTGTCTAGGTGGTGCGTGCTACTGGACCATCAATCTCATTTGTGGGGGATTGTTGGACAAACTTAGTATTTTAGACTAAGTTGTGAATTATTTTGAGACTCTATATGAGTGAGACACATTATGTGTTAGTGGTGTGTATTTATTGGAATGTATTCTCCTCTTCGAGGGGATTCCGACGCATATTTACACGCTCAAAATGAGTAAAAGGTGAATGAGAACTGATGTTCCAAAGTTTTACCTTTTAATATGAAAAGTGGTTTTGTACCACATCGAGAGTAGCACAAACCTATTCCTTAGTTTTTCTTATAAATACCATGTACCACATCGAAAAGAAAAACAAGTCCTTTCAAGCTTCTCTTGATAAATAGAGTCTTAGGGCATCAGTTTTATTAAGTCAAGGGAATAAGAGTCATCTCTTTCATACTCGGTCTCTTTAGTCTTAAATTTTCCAATGCTCCGGTGAGAGTTCTCGGGCTTAGTTCAAGTTCGCTGAGAGTATATTCGATCTATCGATTATACTGGTATCTCGTTTTATCCTGGGAGGCTATCGACTCGCACATACGGTGAAAGGCGAAATAGCTTTAAGGAGACAGTTTCAACTGGACTCGAGGATTTCCATTCGGTTATATTCTTCCTTTCTCTGTTTGATTTCGTTTACTCACGCACACACTTATTTGATTTATATGTATTAATCGCAGATTGTATTCACATATAGAGAGATAGAGTTATATATATATATAGGAAATTGATATATATATATATACACACATATACGCGGAATGAAAGATTAAGAAAAAGAGGGCTAAGGTACATTATATATATACGGAAATGATCAAATATAAATTATAATTAAACCAATCTAATCTAATGGTCCCCTAAATCACCCCACCCAACTACTCTGCACCCCCTCACACCTAATTTCAGCTTTTCCCCTCCGTTTTTTAAATTTGATTTTTCCCGTCAAACCGTAAGTTTGTTTTAAAATCCGATTTTATTGTATTTTTCTATATCTCTTAACGATCGATTTGCATACCATATGTGTTATATTTCGAATTAATTTTAAAAAAAATATTTGGTTTCTTGTTACTATTCTAAATTGATTTCTATTTGAGTAACCCATATATATACACAAACATATACGCCAAGTTATAGATTCAAAAAAAGATGTACACTTGTCATCACTTGATGCGGCCTTAGCAGCCTTAGTTAGCGGCCTTAGTATATGTCAGATTGGTAGGTTGCCACATAGACACACTATTAGTTACTATTCTTCTTTCACATTCTATTTTTTCTTTCTATAAATATGTAAATATTAAATAAAATATTGGATCCGAGTTGAAAGCTCAAATAGTTTATTTAGTTTCGATTTTTATAATTTGTGATTGTAACATTTCAAGTTCAATAACAATGTTTTTAAAATATATCTCGAATTTTAATTTATTTGGTAACATCACATGTGGGTGTTTCAAAAAAAATATTGATTCCTTATAATTATCTTTATATGTAGTAACAAAATTTTAAATAACGACCTTAGCATTTTATTGAATTAATAGCAAATCGATCATTTGGAATTTCAATTTTTTTTTAAAATAGTCATAATTTTTTCATAAATTTTAATACACATGAACTTTTATAAATAACAACCCAGTCCCTTTAAGTTTGTAAAAATTACTAGATAATAACTCGTAATTTATTTCAAATCAATTCGTAAAATATGGAGAATCTTTCTTGCCCAACCCAGTTGGTTTTCGATCTGTTTCATGCATTAAAACATGTCTGAACACATAAAGCCTAAAGTATAGGTATAAAAATATAATGACGTGCGTCTTAAAATTTAATGTGATTTTAAGAGATAAAGCCTAAGGTACAGATTTATAAATATAATGACATACGTCTTATAATTGAACGTGACTTCTTCCATTACAACAGCTCGAATATTACATCTTAAATAAATGACTAATTTGAATATTTTTCAAGTTAATGTGGCTTGATATGACAAACTAGAAGTGTTTAAAAAAATTAGAAAGTTAAATTGGAAAAAGAAAGTAGAACATGGACAAAAATGGAGCATTCTTGAAATCATTACATGACAACTTCAGTATTGTCTTTTACAATTGGAGATTATAAAAACACTAAGTGGATAATAAATTTAATCAAAATTGAGTCTATTGAAAATAATATATGCATGATCAAGTTGGGAAAGTTAAAAATATTAAGGATAATATTGGTGTTAATCGAAGAATGCGAATATCAATAAACTATCAACAAATCATGTGGCAACCTCGTTACTTTAAGGTTATTGAAAAATGTAAAGGAGTACATGCTGAGGATGATCATATCAAGTCTATCATTTGTTGCATCTTCTTTGGATGAATTACTAAATTTTCAAAGTTCTTTGCATCTAGTGCAAGAGTTTTTAGCATTTAATTAATTTGAACTAATAAATATATATATAATACAGCAACCTTCATAGTTCTTCCTTCTACAAAATTTTTGGACTAATAAATTATATATATAATACAGCAACCTGCACTACTATGAAATATTTTATTCCATCTTAACTAAAATATGGCAATTTCTTTGAAGAATTGTGGGTTCCATAATCGAATTTTTATGTAAGTTGTTCGATGTAATGATTCACCACATTAATGCTAGCATTCTTTATTATACGTGCATTCTCAAGGTCAGGTTTCTTTCTTAAATGGCTTAATGACCTTTTGGCCCTTAAAGTATGGGCCAATATACCTACAAGCCCCAAAAGTATAAAGTCGTACCCTTTGACCCCTAGAATATTAAATATTGTTCCCTTTAGCCCTTTTCGTGATTAAAATGACATATCGGACTAAATTAGAGGGTAAAACAGTCTTTATTGTAAAAAAGGCTAAAAGGAACGATACCTAATACTATAAGGGTTAAAAGGTATGGAAAATCGGCTTTTACTAAAATTGTTCCCTACTAATCAGTTGTTGATCCACAACTCCGTCTTTTGGTTTATTGTGATGGCCACCTGACTCCCAAAGCTAACATGTATTACACTTCTCGGTAGTTGTGCATCGAGCCAAGTTAAGCAGCTCATGTCTTCTTTTCAAAGACTATTTGTGGAATGACCATGTGGAGACTTTATGGATGCTGCAAGTTTTGTGTTGTAGATTGAATGTAGAGGACCAATAACATAAAAGTTACCGAAGAACGGGAGGCCGATTGGCCCAAGTGAAAGCTTTGTTCTAGCATATAAACCAAGAAGATATTGTACAGAGATCAAGAAAAATAAAGAGAATGTTAATAAGACATAAGGTTCCATTTCTGTTGAGTGCCCATTACACAAACACCTCAATCTGTACTTTTTATACCATCAGTACTGGCTTGTGGTTAATTAACCACAATGTGACGTGCATGTTTTGTGCATGCAACCTGTAGTTTTGTCTTCAGCACTTCGGCTGAGATTCCTTTCGAGAGAAGTAGGTTCCCATACGATGACAGCAGATACCATTGTTGTCTTTTTGTTATATCGTTTGAATACTATCATGTGTCAAGAAACACTGCCTAATGACAATGATCGCAAGTTCTCTCTGTGAAGTGAGAGACGAGAATACAGATATCACAAATGAGCGAACATAATACATATATCACACTGTGAAGTGTACAAAATAGCTCGTACAAAGCATATCTAAACCTCTATATAATGATCGAACATGACGGACTAAAGACTGTACCCTTAGTATATAAGATCAATCTGGACAGCCTATGAGGCTTCTCCTGAATCCTGCGGGTAACAACATACACTAATATAGCAGCTCCTCCTAAACTGTGACAAATCAAACATATCTTATAGGGTTGTTCACTGCTAGTTTGTTCTTCCTCCGTTTTAAGTGAAATTGGTGTGTAGTAATTTGTCCTTTGCTGTCTGACAAAAGCAAAGTATCTTTGTTATTTCATATCTAGTTTTTCAATGCTAGTTAACTGAAGAAATAATAATAAAATAGTAGTTTGCAATTAGAAAACCATCTGACGTAGGACGTAAAGGAGGAGATTCATGTGAAAAGATCAAGTACAACCTTTTAAACCTTGTATCCGTCGCTTGTTATGTTGGAAATACACATGTTAATTTCTTGCAGGTCATGACATTTTGTTAAAGTTTTATGCTTACTTAAAGCAACTCAGAGTGTCTCAAATTATGCAAATTTGTCCTACTTCTGCAGATGCTCATTGAGCAATGCAGTAGACGGATAAGATAGGCTGTTGTAAGAGGGCTGATGGGTTTGGCAGCTGAGCATAAAGCAAACATTCGATGTTTGCAGTTTTGGTTTGTGAGCAGATACGAACATCTATATTTTATTATCGGAAGCACTTATGTTTAATCTTTTTTTCCAGGTGGAAGGTAAAACTACAAACCTATTCAGTTAATAGATATTTTGGACAGTAGATGATAGAGACGTTTGACACTAATGCATCAAATATCTATCATTAAAATTAATTTTAAGGTTTGACACTCAGCTCTTTTCACTTCATGAATCTTCTCTATCAAAGCTAGTATATCCTCCATACGGTTCCTTCTTGCCCTTATAGTATCAAATATCGTTCCTTTTAGCCCTTTTTTACAATAAAGACTATTTAACCCTCCGATTTAGTCTGATATCTCGTTTTAATCACGAAAATGGCTAAAGGGAGCGATATTTAATACTCTAGGGGTCAAAGGGTACGACTCTGTATTATTTGATGATTTGTTGATTACTTGGTGATTCTGAGCGGAATATTGCTAAATTCAAACACATGTTGGCTCATAATTTTCATATGAAAGATCTTGATAACATCATTTATTTTCTTGGCATGGAGATTACAGATCTGCTAGCGGTTTTTTCCTCTTGCAAAAGAAGTATGTCATGGATCTCCTCAAAGAGTATCACATGGTAGGAATAAAGCCAATAAAATTTTTAATACAATAAAAAGTGAAATTGAGCCCGGTAAAGGTATGCATTTGACTGATCAACAACCACATAAACGATTATTGGGTAAACTCATACATATCACGGTTATTGGTCCTTACATTGTGTATCATGTTCACATTTTGATACAATACATGCAATCTCCTACCTGTGAGCATATGTAGGCAACCAAAAAATAACTTATTTCTTTGTCTAGTAACCCATTCCAAGGTATTCTTCTAGCTATAACATCTGCATGCTAAATTCAAACACGTGTTGGCTCATAATTTTCATTTGAATGATATTGATAACATCAATTATTTTCTTGGCATGGAGGTTTACAGATCTGCTAGCGGTTTTTTCCTCTCGCAAAAGAAGTATGTCATGGATCTCCTCAAAGAGTATCACATGGTAGGAATAAAGCCAATAAAATTTTAAATACAATAAAAAGTCAAATTGAGCCTGGATAAAGGTATGCATTTGACTGATCAACAACCACATAAACGATTATTGGGTAAACTCATACATATCACAGTTATTGGTCCTTACATTGTGTATCATGTTCATATTTTGATACAATACATGCAATTTCCTACCTCTGAGCATATGTAGGCAACCAAAAAATAACTTATTTCTTTGTGTAGTAACCCATGCCAAGGTATTCTTCTAGCTATAACATCTGCATCCCAGTTAACAATGTATTATGACAATAATTGGGCATTTTATGCCTTTTATCTTAAGTCAACATCAGGCTATTACAGCATGCTAGAATCTTCACCTATTTCCTGGAAGACAAAGAAATAGTATGTGGTTGTTAGGTCCAGTACTGACGTCAAATATTGTGCAATGGCTGTTGCAAGGTAACTCGGTTACATTCTTTGTTTCCTGACAAGAGACTTCAATACTTGTCTCCAACTGTATTAAAAACACGAAAATCAGGCGGTATTGGCTATAGCTGCTATACCAGTTTTATATGACTGCACGAAAGATTTGGAAATATATTGTCATTTTGTTCTTGACAAAGTAGTTGTTGGTCCTCAAAAGGTACATGTAACAAAGTTCAATGCAACCATTGTCATAAGATGGGACATGAAGGAAAGACTGCTGGTACAAAGGAAAGCCACAATGTTACAAATGCAAAAAATATGGGCATCTGACAAAGAATTGTAGATTTCAGAATGATGAAGAAAGGATGGCACAATTGATCGAGGGAGAACCACTCCTTTAGAGTTGTGGAGAGAAAGTGCTTCACAGTGTTTTTGGAGAGAAAGTGCTCGAAAGTGTTTTTGATGAGATAGTGCATCAAAATTGATGGTGGTGAGAAGTGCATCACAGGCGAAGAGAAAGTGCTTCGTAAATTTAAGATTATGGGGGTGAATGTTGGAATAATCTTAACTTTAGTTATTAATTATTTGTTTATTTAATTATTTGATATTTAGCAATAGATTAATTATTAGAGAAAAATATTATTTTAGAATTGTTTAGTAGTGGGCTAGTGGAGTTATGGAGTAAATTATGGACATGTAATTTACCCATTAATTAGTAGTGGTTAGTTTTAGTAGTAGTTAGTTTTAATATGTTTGTAAAGCATATATAATGGCTAGTTTACCTTGAGTTTTACAGGAGGAAAAGAAAACAAGAAATATAGCAGTACAAGTCCTCTTCAAAAATGTAGGTGTCTTCTTTTTTCTTTAAGTTTTTCCAACATTGGTGACATTATTACACAACATATTCCCTCATATGCCCAAGTTGCAGACATTTTTATAAAGCAACTCTTAGATACTCAACATTCTTACCATATGCACAAAAACTTGGTGTTTTGCCTAGTACCTCTCTCTATTTTTTCTGATCACCGCCAATATGAGAGGGAGTAATAGAGCAGTGCAACAGCTGCAGGTGCAACATCGGTATCTTACAATACAACAATAGTGAGTGCAACATGTTAGGGTAGTTAAGTGTCTTTGTTAGTCATGTTAACGGTACATTATTCTTTATACATTAATATTTTGTTATAAGTTAGTTAAGTTATATAGTTCAGAATATAAGAAACAAAACTAAAGATTATATGATGTGTTTTAGAGAGATCAAATGTACCGGAATCGAAAAACCGAACCGTGCTAATTCCGTTCCATCTGGTCCCAATTTTCTAGAAAATTCGGTCTATTCAGTCAGGAACGAATAGACCGAAATAAATTCGGTTCAATCCGATTCTTGTAAAAAATATTTCGGTCCGGGCCGAATAGACCGGATAGATCAAATCATAAATACTATAATTTTATATTATATCTTTTACATATATCTTAAAAATTTTAATAATAAATTTAAATTTATAATTATATTTATACACTCTTAAAACTCTACATATCACCTTACTTTAATTATATTTTAGATTTTATAATTTTTGGTTTAAAATTTTAACATAATTTTATTTTTTTTCAAAAAATTCGACCCGTTTGTCCAAAACCGGACCATTCGGTCCGGTCTGGTGCATAATACAATTTCGGTCCTTCGGTCCAAGAAAATATGATAATTCGATTTTTCTGTTTATTCGGTTCAGTCCGGTTTTGGACCGAATCGACCCAATGTTCCACCCTAATGAAATGTGTTTCTTAATTTATACTAAAGATTTGTTCACTCCATTATTTTCTTAAAGGGGGTTTGAGCCCCTAATTTTAATTTGATTTCTCATTTGATAACCTCCTTATATGTGTATATGTATGTATGAAAGTAAAGTCCGTGTGTGGCTTAAATTACTAAAAAAAATAATTTTTATAAATAAGATTATTGTTTGGATATTTATATATGTAAGTAAAGTCCATGCATGGCTCGTGTTATTCTCTTACAATCAATAATGTTGATTTGTAGAAGGGGTGAACACAAATCAATTTTTTTGATAATTTTAAACAGATAATTTTTGCTTTATAATAGCACCCAAATTAAAATTTTCAGGTAATTTATTTTTTAGCTTTCCAACTGAGATATATATATATATATATTAAAGAAATAATTTGTGTAAATTACAAATGCAATTCACAGCTGCGTTTTCAGTGTTTCTCTTATGAAAATTCTTCCGACTAATAAACACATCTAAACTATTTCTTAAGAGATACTGCTACTACTACTTCATTTATATATTACCAAGTTACAATCTTTACTAGAAAATATATAGCACGGTCTTCTAGGTCCAGTAAAATTGCTAATGCATTCTTTCCTATGATGCTTGATAATGAGGCTCGAATTAATCTAGATATATTGCTTTGAATATCCCTCCAATTTGCCAATGCGTGAAAATAGATTATTTCTTCTTCTTTAGAATCTAAGATCACATGCAAAGTTTATCTTGACTTCCATTTTCATTGCTGAGATTCCAATCAACATGTGTGTTGTGTCATACTCAAGATATGACCATTGTCAAGTCACTATCACCAGGTATTTGAATCTTTTTAGCGGTGAAGACTGATTAATTTAGCCGTTGATGGCTTGATGTCATTAGCCATGGATGTTGAAATTTCACTTAGCAGATGAAGACTCACTTTACTTATATTAGAATTATATGTCATCTCATGAATTTAAAATGAACAATAACCTCACTAACTATAACAAAAATCTCATAGAAAATATTACAAAAACCTCATCAATGAGTTGAAGAGATGCCTTTTCAATGGCTAGCCATTGAAGACTATAATTTGACTTAACATAATTATGTTATATGTTTTGCTTATCATCAGGATTCAAGTTTAATTCCTAATAATCTCCCTCAATCTATGACTGATATAATAACATCCATAAATTTACAGCCTTAATAATAACAAAACACATTTTAAACATATAGATATTCAAGACAGCATAATTTACTCTTGTTAAGCTTCTTGAAGAAATAAGCAAGAAAATTTAGACAAAAAGGCAAGAGATGCTACTGTGAGATTCTTGCTTCTCGATATAGCTGATTGAGACTTAAATTTTCCCACTTGATATGACTTGTTTAGTCATGTCTTAGTTCTCACCAATCTCTTATGATGGTGTTGAGTTTGAACTGCTTAGATTTCCAGATTTTATTGTCAGCATTGTTCAATTTTATACCTCAACTGAAGACTCCTCTCATTTTACCTTCATCCTTGAGTTCAAAGTAACCCCTTTGGTGGATTCTTCCAGGAACAAGTCTGTTGAGATTTTGTTCTGAACATCTTAGCAAGCCTCTTCATTTTGTTTCTTCTCTGTTATGAAATTGTGAGCTGTTCCTACTCCCTCTTAGTCAATAACTCTCCCCGTTAGTTATAGGAATTCGACTCCTATTTTGTTAGCATCAAGGGTTTAATATAGTTCATGAAGTTTGAGCATTATGGTTGCATCAGTGATGAACAACATTTCACCCATGATCTCTCTATTCTTGCATCGGGGGCTCCCACTGGTTCAAAAACTCACACCCTCGCTATTACCTACTAAGGTTGTACTCTCAGTCTCACTTGCAAGTCCAAAAAAATTTGGCTTGCCTCTCTCATTCACTTTCCTTTTGTATGCCTTCAAGACAACTTTTCACTCTCAGAGATAGTCACTCTCTTCCCTTAATCCTAAAAGGTATTAATGTAATTGTTTGATCTAATAGAGCTACATCGATGACTATGGGATAGCCATTGATGAAACAATTAGAAGTTTCAATGGCTATCATTGAACTTTAGTTATTGAAGGACTAACATTTATCAGTTGAATGAAAAATATCCATTGAGATAAGAAAGAAAATTGCTAGTGAGAAAATTACAAGATTTAATTTTCTGAAGATTGATAATATTTTTTGTGCACAGATATACTCATTATAATTTCAAAAAATAATTAATGATTCAACAAATAATTCTGTAAATAATGATCATTAGTATCAGAGTTTTGGCTTCCTCATAAAAATTAAGAATGAAAAATCAACAATTAAGATGTGAGAAAAAAATAGATGACCTTTAGTTTGAAATGATTGAGTTTTGGTTGCGACTTCACATTTGATGAGGTAACATCAAACTGAGTTTAAGAAGGTGCTTGTGCAAGATCAAAGATCATGCTTCATGTAGTGTGTGCACCTTGTGTACCCAAGTATTTTACTACTGCTGCTTCAATTAATAGTTTGAGGGTAAGACTTTTAGGCTTAGTGTGTCCTCATCCCCCTATACTCTGTTTATGGATGGGAACTCATTCCAATAGCTTAATCCTTTTGGGAGGATGGAGCTAAGAATGTGTTCAATCCATTTTAACAACTGCATCTTTTTTAAAAGATGCAGTGTGGCTTGGCTCGACAAACCCTCAATAAACTCTCACTCCTTATTCTTGGGACTTCTTTGATGATCACCCTTTTCATCACCAAATCACCTCTGACATACTCCCTTCGGATTGATTTTTTTTGCATCGGTTTTTCCATCAGATGCTTATTGAGAAGCATTTGAGGTGGTTTAATCAGATTGAAGTTTATCAACTCTAATTTTCGGCTAAAGGGGTAGAAGGTTGTCGGGTACTTTTCCGACTTCCATATTAACACTACAAAGCAAAGATATTTAGGATTGGGAAAGTGTTAGAGTTTAGGAGAAAGTGTTACCATTTTGACAAGCATTCATTGACAAAGATACTGTGATAAGCAAGTTCAAATATCAAGATTTGATGCTTTCATAATGTATCAATGGTCAACAAACATATTCTTGATTTGTGATACAGAAGCTTATATAACATTGTTAAATCCTTGCACATGGTGTATATTTACCAGAGTTAAAATCCATGAATTTATCATTAGACAATCATGGAACCCTCTAAATTAGGTAATTATGAGTCGTTTATTATGTGTAATCAATGATAAAACATCCAAATAATCAACTATGCGGGAACATTCACATATAAAGATAATTCAGAGTTAGAAAATAATGAAAAACTTTTCATTAAAAAAAACATTACAATTAAATGCTCATAACATTTTAATTAAAAAAACTTAAAAACAAACACATATAAAGAAATAATGACTAGTTTTAAATCTAACCAATTCAATAAAATAGAAGACCGTGGAATCCACTGTATAAGACCTAAGACTAACTTATAACACTTCAAAATGCATGCAGTAAAATGAAAAACTCATTAATCAATCACTTAATTCAATAAGATGAAAGATTAACGGGTGCATGTCATCCATGATCAAAGATCAAATATGATCATCACTTGATAGGGTAATTTTGATTTTAAATAAAATTTCAACTCATTTCCAGAAAAAAAATCTTGAAAAGGTCATGTTTTGCCTTTTGACAACAAAAGCATGTACCAATTAAGCACGTAATTAAGTAAGTATCAGGCATTAGTTAATTAATTAATATCACCATCTAACTAACCAAACCAATATGCAGCAGGCTTTCCTAAATTTTATGAAGTAATTTTCCTAATTTGAAGTTTCTTTTGAACTAGCATGATAGCCCGTACAAAGCACGGGTTATATTCGATTTCATGCATTTATATTTCATGTGATGATAATCGGTTCGTTTTTTACAATAATCTTCACATATCGATTAGTTTAAATTTTAGTAGTTGATAGTAGTTCCTCTCGACTCCAAACACATTTGAATTTCTAAAACAATAAATATTTTTTATTGTAATCTAATTCTTTAAATTTCTAAATATCGTATTAATGACATTAATCATATTTTCCAAGTTAGAGACAACAATATCGGTGTTGTTTTTGCAATTGAATTCGTGTAGTTGGGATAACAATATCTTATAATCTGTAATGAAAATAGAGAACCAGTCTAAACCACACAGGTTTACTTACTTTAAATCTTGGTCACGACATTGATAATAAACCTATTATCACTTTTATCCATATTCCTGCTTCATATTATTCCTATAACTTATTTCAAATCAACTGTTCATTGATCATGTCCTATAAGTATATTTATCTTTCTGTTGATCACCCTTCTTTCATCTTTAACAAGTTCAAATTTGTTCAATTAGTCCTCACTCCGAGTATTTCTCATTTATCTATGATAGTCTTTGATCATGTTAAATTATTTTTAGAGCATTGTGATTATGAAGAGGATGAAAGATACAATAATCACAAGTTGATGTTTTATGAGAAATTTACATTTAAATCCAATATATCACACCTATTCTGATTTTTTTAACTTAAGATCATAAATTTTTGTATTTGTGTTAAAATTTTCATAATTTGTATATTTTTTTTGTTATTAGGATGTAAATTAGCGGCTCAAAAAACGTGGTTCACATAAACAATTTTTTGTATAAATGAATTTCAATCATTATACATATTCTTGTTGTTTATCTAATATACATATTTTTATTTTAAGAAAAAAACAAATATTAATAAATATGACTCCCATCTACTTCAATGATTATTGATGTCAATATAATTCTATTTGTTCATAGGGTTAGTCGGTGTTAAGTTGTGAACTTATATCCATCCTTTTATAGAGAAGAATAGCTATCTTCCATCAGAATTTATTCATTTTATACACGAGTTAATTTAAGTTCTGATAACTCATTGACTCATCTAGTATCTAAATATACCCTTCATTTATAAGTTTACTATATGGAAACTTTATTACATCCAAAAATAAATATATCAAATGTCACATTTAGTAAAGACTTATGATACATGTATCGGGTGCACTCAATGTGTCCGAACCTGCCCCACCGACGTATTACAAATGATACCCTGAGACGGGATATAAAACTAAATAAATTGTTTCTGCTCCAAAACAGAATATTGTGTTGGTTGTAAGAGATGTGAATCCGCTTGTCCAACCTATTTCTTGAGCGTTCGGGTTTCTTTATGGAATGAAACAACTCATAGTATGGGTCTAGCTTATTGATATGTTACTGAAAACTCTACTTGAATCCATTTGATTTTTTTTATCCACCGTGCTTGAAAAATATATGTTATTTTGAGCACGGGTTTTTCTGGTCCAAGCGTATCTTGTCTGTACCACGAATTTTTTTCCTTGGTTAACAATTATTGTAAATTTTCCAATATTCGCACCCTCAAAAATAATTTTTTGTATAAATAAATTTTAATCATTCTACATATTCATGTTGTTTCTATAATATACACATTATTATTTTAAGAAAAAGACAAATATTAATAAATATGACTCTCATATACTACAATTATTATAGATGTGAATATAATTTTATTTGTTAATAGGGTTTGTCGGTGTTAAACTGATATATGTATAATTTATTAAATGGGTTTAAATGCTCATGCTAAAGAGATGTAGTTAATGATTTTAGAAAATTGTGCAAAAAATTATGTTGGTGTAATGGTTGTATCCTTCAACATAATCTTTCTTGTTTTATGAGGATAGGTATAATAGATTTGTTCTTTCAAGGAGCCTTTCTTGAACCTTCAAATATCTGTTGAGCTATAAACGAAATTACTAGAAATCACTCAGTCATATTAAAGAAGACGAAAATAATCACTCAAAGATAATCAGACGAGTGCAAGGTATATCAATTTATTTTTTTGGTAATTAATTAGTTTCATTAAGTCAAAGGAATAAGAGTCATATCTTTCATTCTCGGTCTCTTTAGTCTTAAATTTTCCAATACTCCGGTGATAGTTCTCGGGCTTAGTTCAAGTTCGCTGAGAGTATATTCGATCTATCGATTATACTGGTATCTCGTTTTATCCTGGGAGGCTATCGACTCGCACATATGGTGAGAGGTGAAATAGCTTTAAAGAGACAGTTTCAACTGGACTCGAGGATTTCCATTCAGTTATATTCTTTCGTTCTCTGTTTGATTTCGTTTACTCACGCACACACTTATTTGATTTATATGTATTAATCGCAGATTGTATTCACAATCTTAAAGCTATTTATTTTTTATATACATCTGTGACTGATACATCTGTATCTGCTTGTTTTGTTGAGTAACAGATTGATGGAGAACCAAACTGTGAACGATTCGATGAACATGACGGCTGATCCCAACGCACAGATCACTGGATCTGATGGGGTTCACCAGCAGCCGATTAACCCTAACTCACGGATCGTACGATCTGATGGGGGTTAAACACCTGTTGGACATGTGCCTTCGGGACATGTGCCTATGGGACACACTGTCATTGGACAGTTTAGTGTTCCTCTTGGACAGATATCGACAGGATTCACTCCTCCGATCATAGCTGCGGTGCCTACTGGTGTGCATACACCTGTAGTACAGACGCACGTACCATCTGTTCCACCTGTGGTGCCTGCTGCACCTGTTATGCCAACTGTGCCTACTGCACATGCTGAAAAACCTGAGAAGTTCAACGAAATAAATTTCAAACATTGGCAACAAAAGATGCACTTTTATCTGACCACGTTGCATATGGATCGCTTCCTTAAGGAAGAACCACCGTTGCTCACCGCCGGAGAGTAACATGCAGACTGTGTATGCTGCTGATGCTTGGAAGCACTCCGACTATATCTGTCGGAACTATGTGTCAAATTATTTGTCTGACTCGTTGTATAACATATACAGCGTGAAGACAACAACTAAGGTCTTATGGGAGTCAGTTGACCATAAGTATAAAACCGAGGACGCTGGGGCAAAGAAGTAAATTGTTGGCCGCTTTCTTGATTATAAGATGTCAGACTCTAAGACTGTGGTCAGTCAGGTGCAGGAACTGCAGGTGATCATTCATGACATTCATGCTGAGGGAATTGTCATAAGTGAGTCTTTCCAAGTTGCTGCTGTTATTGAAAAGCTTCCACCTAGATGGAAAGATTTTAAGAACTACCTTAAGCACAAGCAAGGAGATGTCTATGGAGGATCTTATTGTTAGACTTCGTATTGAAAAAGACAACAGAGGGTCCGAGAAGAAAGTTAATGTTGCCACTGAGAAGGCAAAC
Organism: Apium graveolens; assembly: GCF_009905375.1. Classification (NCBI taxonomy): domain Eukaryota; kingdom Viridiplantae; phylum Streptophyta; class Magnoliopsida; order Apiales; family Apiaceae; genus Apium; species Apium graveolens. The sequence goes on along the minus strand of NW_027421110.1, from coordinate 5,773 downwards.
ATGGTGGAGCACGCTCAAAGCTCCAAGCCTAAGAAGACTAATTCGAGTAAAGGGGCAAAGCTGGCACCCAAAGGAGGGATTTTGAAGTCGAAATTTCAGGGGAAGTGCTACAACTGTGATAAAGTTGGTCATAGGTCTTCTGACTGCAAGAAGCCAAGAAGCCCAACAAGAAGAAAGAAGCAAACATGGTAGAGAATATCTTCAAGGATATGGGTGATATAGACCTCTGTGCTACGGTCTCTGAAGTGAACCTGGTCGGTTCTAATCCACGTAAATGGTGGATTGATACTGGTGCTACTAGGCATGTTTGCTCAAACAAGGGTGAAGGCACGGTGATCCTGAAGATGAGAAGCTCTATATGGGGAATTCAGCAACTTCTACCATTGAGGGTGAAGGCACGATGATCCTGAAGATGACCTCTGGGAAGAATCTGACTTTGAAGAATGTACTTTATGTGCCTGATATTCGCAAGAACCTTGTGTCTGGTTCTCTGTTAAGTAAGCATGGCTTTCGCATTGTAATAGAGTCAGATAAAGTAATTTTGTCTAAGAGTGGTATGTTTGTAGGCAAGGGTTATTTAACCGATGGGCTTTTTAAGCTCAATGTAATGTCCGTTAAGGACGATAATGAAATGAAGAATTCTTCTGCTTACTTGCTTGAGTCTCCTAATTTATGGCATGCTAGATTAGGACATGTAAATTATGAAACTTTACTATGTTTAAGTGCAAAAGAATACATACCTAAACTTACTATCGATTCAAAACATAAGTGTGAGACTTGTGTTGAGACAAAATTAACGAGATCATCATTTAAACGTGTGGAAAGGAACACCAAAGTGCTAGACCTAATATATAGCGATATGTGTGATTTAAAATTCACTCCAACAAGAGGAGGAAACAAGTATTTTATTACATTCATTGATGATTGTACAAAATACTGCTATGTATATTTGTTGAAAAGCAAAGACGAAGCTATAGATAAATTTAAAATCTATAAGGAAGAAGTTGAGACACAACAGACTGAGAAAATCAAAACGATACGAAGTGATCGTGGAGGTGAATATATTGAACCATTTGGAGAATTCTATTCACAACATGGTATAATCCATGAGGTCACTGCACCATACTCTCCTCAGTCAAATGGTGTGGCTGAAAGGAAGAATCGCACTCTGAAAGAAATGATGAATGCGATGTTGTTAAGCTCTGGGCTTCCACAATCGATGTGGGGAGAAGCCATCTTAAGCGCAAATAATATTTTAAATATTACGATGTGCAAGAATAAGGATGTAAGTCCTTATGAAATGTGAAGAAAAAGAAACCAAGTTACCAACACCTGAAAGTGTGGGGGTGCCTTACAAAGGTACTGATCCCTACACCGAAGAAGGTGAAGATAGGTACTAAGACTGTGGATTGTATTTTCATCGGATATCCTCCACATAGTACTGCATATCGGTTTCTTGTTCATGAATCCAACATTCCTGTTATTCAAAAGAATACCATTATGGAATCAAGGAATGCCTCATTCTTTGAGACGATGTTTCCCTGTAATCCAGGAAACCAACAACCTACGACGTCTAAACTATCTCATGAGTCTGTAGATGACGATAATGAGAGTGACGAAAGTGAAGACGAAAATGTGGGGGTAGTGAGAAGTAGTAAAAGACAACGAACGGAGAAATCCTATGGGTCTGATTTTATGACCTATTTGCTCGAAGAAGGTGACCCAAAAACCTATAAGGAGGCGGTTACCTCACCTGATGGACCTATGTGGAAAGAGGCCATCAAGAATGAAGTTGATTCAATTATGCAGAATCATACTTGGGAACTAGTGGACTTGCCAACTGGTTGCAAACCATTAGGTAGCAAGTGGGTTTTCAAGAAGAAGTTGAAAACTGATGGCACTATTGATAAGTATAAGGCCATACTTGTGATTAAAGGATACAAGCAACAAAAAGGCCTTGATTATTTTGATACATATTCTCCTGTAACGAGAATAACGTCCATAAGGATGATGTTTGCTATTGCTGCAATGCGTAATTTAACTGTACATCAAATGGATGTGAAAACAACCTTCCTAAATGGGGACATAGATGAGGAAATCTATATGGAATAACCCAAAGGGTTTGTTGTCCCAGGACAAGAAATGAAAGTTTGTAGATTGGTGAAATCATTGTATGGTTTGAAGCAAACGCCTATGAAATGGCATGAAAAATTTGACGAGGTCGTGCTGGCTAATGGCTTAAAAATCAATGAATGTGATAGCTGTGCCTATTACAAGGATAACGAGAGTGGCTATATCATGATGACACTATATGTAGATGATCTACTTATTGCCGGAAGCAATGATAAAGTGATCAAATCTACCAAGGACATGTTGAAATCAATATTCGATATGAAAGACATAGGACTAACAAATGTAATTCTGGGAATTCAAATTTCCAGAACATCAGAGGGTCTCGCATTAAGTCAACCACATTATATTCTTTGAGAAAGCAAGGACACCTGAGGATATGACTTTGCACCTATCCAAGAACAAAGGTGTAGCTGTTTCCCAATTGGAATACTCGAGGATAATTGGTAGTCTGATGTACCTCATGAGTTGTACAAGACCAGACATTGCATACTCTATTAGCAAGTTGAGTAGGTTTACGAGTAATCCGGGAGCTGATCACCGGAAAGCGATCATAAGGGTACTAAGGTACTTGAGGGGAACTCGAGACTATGGACTGCACTATGGCAGATACCCAGCAGTATTAAAAGGATATACTGACGCAAATTGGATATCTAGCAAGAAAGCACTTAAGTCTACGGGCGGCTATGTGTTTACATTAGCTGGAGCGGCAATATCATGGAAATCCTCAAAATAAACGGTGATAACTCATTCCACGATGGAAGCTGAGTTTGTGGCACTAGATAAATGCGACGAAGAGGCTGAATATCTACGTCAGTTTCTGGAGGATATTCCAAGATGGCCAAAGCCTGTAACTGCAAATAGGGATTAATTGTGATAGTCAATCCGCTATTGGCAGAGCGCAGAGCACGATGTATAATGGAAAGTCTCGTCATATACGATGATGACACAGTTCCATTAGACAATTGATCTCACACCGGAATTATCACTATTGACTATACGCCATCAAAAGATAATATCGCGGATCACTAACTGAAGGGTTATCAAAAGAAGTGGTTGAGAAATCATCGAGAGGGATGGGCCTTAAGCCTATTGCTTAACGGCATCATGGTGGACACCCAACCATTGCTGACTGGAGATCCCAAGAACTTGGTTCAATGGGACAACTAAATTATGATGACCAAAGTCACTGTGGGGGTAACCCCTGGCCTGTTCCTATGATGAGGAAACAGTGAGACCCGTAAGGTACGTGGTTAAGCTTTGAGCTTTAATGATCTTTGATGAATAATGGAGTCAGGAGTGAATGCATGGAATTCAGTTGAGTAAAACGCGGGTTACTCTATAAGATAAAGATCACCTATGTGGGGAGAAGTCGGGCCGCTTCAAGGAGAATTGTGAGGCACAATTCTTTAAAAACTCCTGCAGAACCAGGACGAGTTCCATGGCAAAATGGATATAATCATGAGACTAAATGAGTCAGGAAAGATATAGTGATGAGTATGTCATCGTTTACACAAACGGTCGAACAGTTCAAGGACATCGCGTCATAACTGTCTACTAGTAAAGTCGATATACTTATTCGAGCGAGAAGGGTCAAGGAGCATTCTCTACCTATCGTATGCTATATCTGACCGCCGGAACCTATCACCAAGTCAAGCTCCGCGTCTGTCTGTCTAGGTGGTGCGTGCTACTGGACCATCAATCTCATTTGTGGGGGGATTGTTGGACAAACTTAGTATTTTAGACTAAGTTGTGAATTATTTTGAGACTCTATATGAGTGAGACACATTATGTGTTAGTGGTGTGTATTTATTGGAATGTATTCTCCTCTTCGAGGGGATTCCGACGCATATTTACTACGCTCAAATGAGTAAAAGGTGAATGAGAACTGATGTTCCAAAGTTTTACCTTTTAATATGAAAAGTGGTTTTGTACCACATCGAGAGTAGCACAAACCTATTCCTTAGTTTTTCTTATAAATACCATGTACCACATCGAAAAGAAAAACAAGTCCTTTCAAGCTTCTCTTGATAAATAGAGTCTTAGGGCATCAGTTTTATTAAGTCAAGGGAATAAGAGTCATCTCTTTCATACTCGGTCTCTTTAGTCTTAAATTTTCCAATGCTCCGGTGAGAGTTCTCGGGCTTAGTTCAAGTTCGCTGAGAGTATATTCGATCTATCGATTATACTGGTATCTCGTTTTATCCTGGGAGGCTATCGACTCGCACATACGGTGAAAGGCGAAATAGCTTTAAGGAGACAGTTTCAACTGGACTCGAGGATTTCCATTCGGTTATATCTTCCTTTCTCTGTTTGATTTCGTTTACTCACGCACACACTTATTTGATTTATATGTATTAATCGCAGATTGTATTCACATATAGAGAGATAGAGTTATATATATATAGGAAATTGATATATATATATATACACATATACGCGGAATGAAAGATTAAGAAAAAGAGGGCTAAGGTACATTATATATACGGAAATGATCAAATATAAATTATAATTAAACCAATCTAATCTAATGGTCCCCTAAATCACCCCACCCAACTACTCTGCACCCCCTCACACCTAATTTCAGCTTTTCCCCTCCGTTTTTAAATTTGATTTTTCCCGTCAAACCGTAAGTTTGTTTTAAAATCCGATTTTATTGTATTTTTCTATATCTCTTAACGATCGATTTGCATACCATATGTGTTATATTTCGAATTAATTTTAAAAAAAATATTTGGTTTCTTGTTACTATTCTAAATTGATTTCTATTTGAGTAACCCTATATACACAAACATATACGCCAAGTTATAGATTCAAAAAAAGATGTACACTTGTCATCACTTGATGCGGCCTTAGCAGCCTTAGTTAGCGGCCTTAGTATATGTCAGATTGGTAGGTTGCCACATAGACACACTATTAGTTACTATTCTTCTTTCACATTCTATTTTTTCTTTCTATAAATATGTAAATATTAAATAAAATATTGGATCCGAGTTGAAAGCTCAAATAGTTTATTTAGTTTTCGATTTTTATAATTTGTGATTGTAACATTTCAAGTTTCAATAACAATGTTTTTAAAATATATCTCGAATTTTAATTTATTTGGTAACATCACATGTGGGTGTTTCAAAAAAAATATTGATTCCTTATAATTATCTTTATATGTAGTAACAAAATTTTAAATAACGACCTTAGCATTTTATTGAATTAATAGCAAATCGATCATTTGGAATTTCAATTTTTTTAAAATAGTCATAATTTTTTCAAATTTTAATACACATGAACTTTTATAAATAACAACCCAGTCCCTTTAAGTTTGTAAAAATTACTAGATAATAACTCGTAATTTATTTCAAATCAATTCGTAAAATATGGAGAATCTTTCTTGCCCAACCCAGTTGGTTTTCGATCTTTCATGCATTAAAACATGTCTGAACACATAAAGCCTAAAGTATAGGTATAAAATATAATGACGTGCGTCTTAAAATTTAATGTGATTTTAAGAGATAAAGCCTAAGGTACAGATTTATAAATATAATGACATACGTCTTATAATTGAACGTGATTCTTCCATTACAACAGCTCGAATATTACATCTTAAATAAATGACTAATTTGAATATTTTCAAGTTAATGTGGCTTGA